>NW_022196903.1:8090117-8133194 GCF_008632895.1 Mastomys coucha
CTAGGGGGAGGATTTAAAATATCAGGATATTTGTCTCATAGATGGAAATTTACAGAGCAGCTAGCTATATTGACTTTTTGTTCATCAGCTCTAAGGTAGACTTCAAAATAGGTCTTTAAAGAACGTGTTTGTTGTATTCACTGTGGTTTTGAGAGATTATCTTACTATATAATAGCTCAGGATGGCCTTTACCTAGCCTTATCTTAAGTGCTTGGATTTTAGGTGTGTATTGCCATGACCAACAAAAAGAGATTTATTTGAAAGGTAATTTCAGAATATCAGGAAAAGTGAATTGACGGTTGTGCTAGTTAGCTTTTTGTCAGCCAGACATAAGCTAGTGTCATGTGGGAATTGGGAATCTGAATTGGGAATCTGAAGGTCAAGGACAACCTGGGGTTGTGCCACTAAAGGATCAAAACAAGATACAAATATATTTCCTGTCATAAGAGTAAGAGGTGGTCATTGTGGAATATTCACAATGGTTATAAAAACGGAAATAAATTTACTACAATTATAAAGGCGGGTTACTTATGTTTTAGTAGTATATCCTACTATACGTACTTTTCAAAATTTTAGTTTTATCATTTAGTTATATATCAGATGTCCTTAAGATAATTGTATACACAACATACCAGTTTCCATTTTCTTTTTTTAAAACTTATTTTTAATTACATGTATGTGTGCTTGTGTGGGGGTGGGCATGGTTTGGGGATAATGTGTGTATGAATGCAGATGTCTGCAGAGGCCAGAGGCAGACACTCAGCCCCTTGAGCTGGTGGTAGTAAGCCACTCAGTGTCTTGATCCTGGTTGACCAGCTGCCAGGTACGTTTCCCCAGTGAGCTTGTTATAGCAGTATTCCAAACGACATCCTGGCTGTAGTGAGGCAAGGAATACCAAAGAGTCACAGCACACAACACACCCCCACAAGAGATTTATTGGGAGGAGAACAACACCCCAGAAGGGTGGCTTCCTCTGCTCAGGTGAGAAACAGCAGAGAGTAGGGAGAACACGGCTTATATAGTTACCTGGGGATGGGGAGGAGCTTTCCAGGCTGGGCTGGGATTGAGGCATTATGGTCTGATTGTTGGGTAAACTCAAGGATTGGTTGGGTATTTGTTTTCCTTGTAGGTCAGGGCCTGGCCTTTAGAAAACAAGAGACATTTAAGGCCTGTAGGGAAGTCTGAGGATAGAGTGGGGCTAAAATGGCAGTTACGGCTGTTTTGGATTTTTTTTGTTGTTTGTTTGTTTTTTGTTTTGGTTTTTTTGGGGGAGGGGGTGTATGTACCCTCTTGTGTGCCTTGAGGGTTTACAAAGTTTACAAAGGTAGTTAGAACAAATAGCCAACATTCAGCTTATCAGCTATATATATTATCAAGGTGGATAGGTATGTAACAAGTTGTGAGTATAGGTATTAAACTTCATCTTATTTTGTTAATATAGTTAGGCAATTGCAAGAGCAATTGAGCAAAGTGTTCCTTAATTCCCAGTTTAATATTCACCATGTTCTCCTGCCACGCCTTTAAATACAGTTCATTTTGTTCCATTCTAGGACAGGTAAAGAATTTGAATAAAATAGGTTTCACGAGAAGGGAGAGTGCTGTGTAGCAAGCATCATGGTGCACTTAGGAGAATGGAGCAAGCTGTGAGTTTGAGGCTAGTGTGGTTTCCAGAGTGAGTTCCAGTCCAACAAGGACTACATAGTAAGACCCTGTCTTAAACAAGTAAAAGGAGGGGCAGGGAGAAGGAGGGATGGAGGACAGAGAGAGATGCCCTTCCGTCTTTGTTTTTATCTCAGGAAAAACACCACTTCATTTTTCTCCATTCTTAATGTTCAGTTCCCATCGATAAGGTGTATAATTTTTTTTTCAGTCATTTTCAAAACATTTCTCACTCCAGTCAGATAATCCAGGCCAAGAAGGAAAAAGAGCCACCAGTCTCCCTCTCCTCTTCCTCTGCTCTCATCCTTCTGTCTCATTCTCTTCCCTAACTCTCACTTTTCTCTCTTCTATGCTTTGGTATCCTTGTTACAGAATGCCTTGTTGGGATATATGCTTATTTGTGTTGCTATAATAAAAATACTTTGAGCAAGTTAATTCATAAAGAAAACATTTTCTTGGCTGTCATCTTAAGAGGTTCAGAGTCCTAACAATGGCATTGTTTCAGCTTTAGTGGAAAAATCTCATGGTAGATGACATCACAGAAGGGAAATCTATAAAGAGAGCAGAAGTTGAAGACTCTAGAGTCAGATTGACTCTTTTGTAACAGTCTTCTCATTAGAATTAGGTGGGATCAGAATGCTTCCTCTACTTCTGGAAACAGTGTTGTTAATGGCCTAAAGACCTTAAACTATTATTGTTCCTGGAAATATTAAAAAAAACAATCCTGCCATCTCTCTGTGCGGGGTTGGACCATGCTCACATTGCTATCACGCAATATCCCATGGTCATCCATCTCAACACCTAATTACCCGATAGAGTCAAGACTCTTAAAGCTTAACCAATCAGATTTATGTATTAATAGAATTACAATTTACGAAATGCCAATATAGTAATTTTAGAGCCAGTCGATAATGATAAAAGCTTTATCCCAATATTTCTAGCTTTGTGAAATCATAGCTACTTGTGGGTTCATGTCCCATGTCCTTAGTCATCTTCCTTCCCCCTCCTCTCTGAGAGGCTCCCTGTTGCTGCAACTTTTATCTCCGCCTCCCTTTTCCCTGTCCAATCACAGACCACCTCTGCACTAATGTAATTGGACAAGGAAAATCCTAACACCCTAACACTGCCAAGCATCCAGCATAGGAAGCCTTAGATGAGAAACATCATGTCCAAACCATAGCCTCCAGTTTAAATCCTGGTTTCTCTACAATCCTTAGTACTAACCTGAATTCCCTGCCTGCTTCTTTTGTGAGGCTGTTCATCTTGGTATTCAGCAGGATTTTCTCTGACCTGGCATGTTTTATGTCCAAGTCATCTATCTGTACTAGCTAGACTGAAAACTCTTATGTCAGGGTTTTTCCTATCCTCTCAAAGACAAAGGGCCAGGTGTTAAACATATCTTTTATATTTTAACTGTCTACTTCTCCACAGCTAGCCTGATTCCTGCTTAGCCACTTTTGAAATTATTTTTAAAGCATTATTCTGGCAAAAGGAAGTATATAAGTAATATGGGTTCTGTATCCTGCATTGTGCTTATAGGCCTGAGGCTATTTATTGATGCACAAAAATTGCCTGGTGTATAAATCTGTGCCAGCCATGACCCAAATATGCAGAAAAGATAAAAGTGAAGAAAATACCTATTCAGCAAATATAAAAAAATCATATATTTTTAGAAATAGTTCTGTTCTACCTGGTATACTCAGCATGTCTGTTAATATATAACTTGATTATAGCAAATATTTTTAAAATAGAAATTCAGTTTTAAAATCTTTAATTCTAAAGGGAAGAATACCTGGTTTGACTAAAAGTGTATAGTGAATGTGGCAGAAAAAAATATGTGTTCTATACAAAATTGTACAGGAAGCTATAGCCCATAAGTATTCAAGTATTTACTTTGTCTTTGTGGACATGCTGTATGCTTGCAATGCTTTACATAATTTATTGGATAAAAATCTACACCTTATTCATAAGCTGTGCTAAATCTTTTGATGTGTGTCAGAATTTAATAACTGTATATAATTACTGACCCTAAAAGTTAGCTTTTGTATATCTGTGAAATATTATCTAGCGTTCAGAGTTTTCTTCAAATGGTATATTATCCAAAATTTGTTTTTAATTCTTGGATCTGAAAACAGTGCCTCTGGTCCCTCAGTTCCTGATGAACTGTATTTGTACCTTCTAACTGAATGCAAGACTTTAAATCTACTATCCCAGTTTGTATACATATGTGATTTCACTGTAGGTGACCTAAATCCCATGAAAAAGATTTCTTGGGGAATTCTTTTAAATTTAAGATGAACAATCCACCAATGAACTAGCTAGTGTCTAATTGGTTTAGAATCTGAATATTACATATCCATAATTGTTCTTTTCATTGTCTGTACCTGTAGGTGCTTGTGTTTGTGCAAGTTTGTGCATGTGAATGTATAATTTACATATGTAGAAGCCAGAGACAGCCTCAGGTGTCCATTCCTGGGGATTCCTTTACCTTTTCTGAGACAGTCTCTCTTTTGGCTTGGAGATTGTCAAGCAAACTAGGCTACTCAGCTCAAGCTGCATTCCCTAACTCCACTCCCTAGCAGGAATTGCAAGTCCTGCAGGCTTTTAAAATGATAGTTATTTAATATATTTTGTTAGATATGACTGGATTGTGTGGGGGAGGGGGAAACATGAGTTTTTTCTTTTTAGAACAAAAAAGGGACAGAAACTCCTTAATTAGTTTTACTGGTACTTATGTGGTTAAAAAATTAGAAGAATATTAATGTAGCCCAAATGCTTTAATTTTTTTACTGATAAGGAAAATTAGCTTAGAAATTCATGGTAACCACAGGCTTACATAGCTTGTTAAAGGCAGAGTGATGTCTAAGTCAGTATTGGCCAATGAGTGCTCTGCCTGCCAACATTTATTAGTTGAGTTTATCAAGATCTTCAGTAGTATGATATTATTATTTGATAAATCCAGTGATTAATAGGGAGTCTGTGACAAGTTATAGACATGTGGAACCATTTTGTGAAACTCACACTACAGAAAGAAACATAACACTATCAGATGGAGTAGCACAAAGCTAAGTAAATCCTGACAAAACCAGAAATATTTCTTACTTCCCATGTTCTATGAGAGTAAATGCCCAACACTGATTTCTCACTGAAAGGAGACTCACCTCTAAATTCACTTGCTGACCCCTCTACTCTCTCATCTTGGTTTTATTTTGTATTACTTAGTTTAGTTTTGTTTAGGGTTTTTGAAATAGTGTCTCATACAGCCAAGGAGGCCTCAAACTGGTTATATAACCAAAGAGGCTTTGAATTGCTGATTCTCCTGTGCTGCGACATTGAGAGCTAAGTGTGACACATTATTTCCTGAACAGTTAGTCTCTTGGATAGATTTGGATATGCTAGCTAGTCAGTATGTATGTATTCAGTCTCAGAACCCAGTTGTTGAGAAAACTATTTAAGAAATGAATGAAGTCATCTCTAAAATGGAGACAGCAAGTGATGTCTACTTAGTCAAGCTCCTTTGCTGGCTGTTTGGAGTCTGGGGGACTGGGGGGATGAGGGCTACACTGAGTGGTGTCTAGGCTCTGTCTGACTAGACTTGCCCGTAAGAAAAACAAATCATTGAGATTAAGGATAAAATATATGTTGATAAATTGTTTAGTACTTATGAAGCAATGAGAATGGTGATCCCTGTGTTTTTATCCTTTTTCTTTTCATTTGAAAGCTATTTAAATGTATTTAAATACATTGAGTTAACTGCCACTATTAGAAATACTCTTTGTTGTTTTTTTTCTATTGTATCTCAAACTTTGTTAAGGAATAACAATTTTCTGTGTTGGCAATGTTAAATGTAACCTTAGCTTCCAATTCATTGCTGCAGTTATGTTTCCAGAGCCTGCTTTAGGAGATAAACCCATTGCAAATGAAGACAGCATTCATTTTCCGTCTACCTTAGGCCACACAAAATTGATTGGGGTAATAAAATGACAGCACCTTGTAATATAGTGAAGGCTCTTTAATTCGAAAACCAGTTCCAGCCTGATTCCAAGCTTGTTTAAAGCTAATTTATGGCTTACATAATTTTCAGCTGGCTGACCAAGGTAAAGGATGATGTATGAAAATTGATAAAGAATTAACTTATGATACATTCAGATGTGTCTTGTTAAAGTCAGATGGTTTTAAAAACAGAAGGCAGGGAGAGGAGACAGAAATACAGAAATAGTAAGCAGGTTTTTTTTTTTCAATGTGGGTGGTACTATTAACAGGAGTTTAACTTCTCATGTTGTGTCAAAACTAGCTTACTCTTTTCTTTGTAAAATCAGTTCTATTTTGCGGCTTTTGTATTTTAAAGAGCTGCATTTTTCCTGACATTAAGGACAATTTGGTAAGGTCGGATACCGTCACAGCCATTACGACTTTCAGAGTGCCGGGTCTATATGGCAAGGTAGTGGAGAGGTAGTTTATTTGGGCATGGGTTTTCAAGACCACTGTCTTTCTCAGATGCAGCCTGAAAGGATTCCTCTGAAAGAGTTCCTCATGTGTATGAACTGAGGAATAGGTTTTTGACTCTGTAGGCTATTTCTCTTAGCATACTCTATTTAAGCATTTTAACTAATACATTATATATCCTCCCTAGTAAAGTGCTCTGTATTATGAATCAGGCCAGGTTCTCAAAACTGTGGTCAGAATTCCGAACTAGGGACCAGACCGTGTAAGTAATTTACATGGTTATTACATTTTACCTTCATAAAAGACAGTGGGGGATTGGTGTGGTTATGTTGCTTTTTGTTTGTTTTGTTTTCTTTTTGCCATCTTCTATCATTGTAACACCTTAAAAACTATAAACTGAGTGTAGTGACTCATGCCTGTAGTCTCAAGACTCAGATGCTGAACTGAAGCTGGAAGATTATGGTGAATTCCACTTCTGTGGGTGCCACAGAGTGAGACCACATCCAAACCAGGTCTAGTACTAAAATTTCAGGGGAAAGTATTTCCTTAAGAAATGTATGAGTTAATGATGGGGAAAAACTGTTAAGCAACACTGGCATAAATAACCTTGATCTTGGCCATTTCTTTAATATTGCCTTACTTAATATTTCCTCAGTGTTAGGTGTTAAGCTGTTTTGTGTTCTGTACAACATGCACAGTGGAATAATTAACAATTAAATAATAGATTCATTTTTTCTATCATCTGCTGTTTTTTAATCAGGATTATAGCCCATACATGCTAGCTCAGATAATTTCCACTGTGACTAATCAGTTTATAGTACTTTAACATTATGATTGAAAGGGTTCTACATTTACTGTAAACTCTATGTAGAATTGTGAAATTTGATCTCTTCCTTGAGTGTCAGGTTATACAGCAGTGTCTTGATGCTGGACAGAGGCAGCAAGTTACTGGCAGCTGCCACTCAGCCAGGAGCGAACCATAGATAGTCTCCAGGATGCCGTGTTTCTGAACTTCCTAGTGTTCAGTAGACTTGCTGTAATGGTGCATTTTTTTCCTTATGGTATTTTTCCTTTGACAATTAATTTATTAATCTTTTAGTCAGAGAGAAATATAATGCACAAGTACCAGATAAGGTTCCAGATCACTTTGTAATTATTGAAAACTGTACATTGTATCAACTATTTGACACATACAGAGTCCAAGTCCTTATAAGCTTTCTTACATAGTACTTTGTGGACCTTTGAAATGATGGGAACTTGGCCCTTACCAATGGCCTTGCAGGTTATGTGGTTTTCTTTCACATATTTTGGAGTATAATCTGCAACTGACCCTATCTGCAGACATAACTCACCACCTTTTATTGCTAAAACATTTCATTTTAGTTTCAGCATAGTATCCAAGAAAAAAATGATTGGAGTACTGTTAAGTCTTAGTAGGAATAGCTTTTAACACAGCCAAAGCTGCCCTCAAGCTTGCAGTGAAACCTGAGCTGGCCAGGTACTTGCCACGTAAGGCACGCAGGTCATTTTAAGCAGACTGATTCAGTGTGAGTAGTGGACTACAGGTGGGAGCCAGCCCACTGCTTTTGAGATTTATCTTTTTTAATTTTACTTCTTTCTAACAGAATTTGAAATTCTGTGACTTAAGTTGATTTAGAACTCAAGCAGCCCATCTAGGCACAAGTAAATGATTACTATTTTCCTTTTGTATTTTATATCTTTTGAGAGAGAGAGATATCTACAACAAAATTCTCTTTTAACTTCAGCCTGAGTTTCAAAGTTTCATAAAAGTGAAACCTCTATTGATATTCTTTATTATCTTCAGGGAAAAGAGAATATATACAGTAGTAAATGCATAAGACAAAAACTGTAGAAAACATTCCAAATATTTTCTTGTACTTTCACAGGAACTGACTGGCTTGAGTAACCTAAAAATTTCTTGAAACATTGAAGTGAGGTATCTTTTTTTTTTTAAGTTAAAGATTTAGTAACTACAAAGAAATGAGATTAAGTTAATTTTGGCATTGTCTTTAAATTTTATATTTTCATTTGAACTCTTCCCTTAAGAATCCCCACATGTCAGTGTATACTCATGTCTTTCTTGAACTATTTGGATGAGAGTTGACACATGACTTGGTGTCGTTTACAGGTTGTAAGAGGATTAATTCTTAAGCTCTATTCATGAATAACCTTACATGTGGCCCAATGAAAGAACAAGATCAAGTTAGCACACGTAAGTGAACTAATTGTCACGCTCTGGTGAATTCCATATTGAAATAAAGACAAATAGACATCATTAGTATTTGGATTGAAACCAAATTTAAAGGATTTTGAAAAGTTGGATTGCATTTAAACAATGAATCATTTTCATACTAATCCTAAAGTATTGGTAATTTAAAATGTTGAGATAAATAGATAGTGTGCCAGGAATTTGTGTCTGTCTTTGAAGAACTGAGAATAAATGACAAAACATAGGAAGTATGGCAGGTAACGTGATGCCTCTAAGATACTACCTTCGGCAAATGATTGTAGAACAGGGAGACACTTGGTAAATTTTCTCAAAGGGTGTAGATTACTTCGGTGTTTCTCATAATGTACTGATGCATTACTGTGAGAAGGAAGTCCTAGAACCTCACTTGGATATATGGTATATAGACACACTGAAATGTTCCGTTCTCATCCTTCTTGTGTTCAGTTTCATTCTGTCCTGTTCCACGTCTCCCTTAAACATTCACAACTTACTAAATCCACGTATTTGTCAAGACTAGGATGTGCAGGCTATTTAACTACAATCCAGACTGACTTATAGGTCTACATATTTCAGTAGGTTTCTGGGTATGTTAATGTAGAAGTGTTCATAACCTAGGAAAAATTAAAATTTCTCTTGTTGCACATTTTGTGTTTCTTTTCATTTTATTATTTGGGATATATCAAAAGAATATTTGTATTGATTTGAATTTAAATATGATTTATTGGTTTGATAAAAAATAATATACTAAATCTTCCTTTCTCTGTATGAGATTGACTTCAGTTCACCAAAACCTAGTTGCATATATGGTTTCCACAGGAAGTTTAATCAGCTAAACAGATTGTGTTCTTTAAAATTAGTTTTCTGTTGCATCAGTGCAGTGAAGCAATTCTCTAACTAATTATTAGTATTTTCATCTTTCAGTTTTTAAACCTAGTTTGACTTTGTTTGGTTTTAGCCCTTATAATCTTTAAATATTTATCTTCTGTAACATTATAATTTGATACAGGTTTTTTATTTCACTAATTTCTTTTCCTTACTGTGTTGACTACTAAAATGGAAAAATGCTGTTTCATGAGAGAAAAACTAAAAATTCAAACTCCCAGTATATTTTCTTCAAACTAGCCGACTGTGAGAATTACTTACCTACTAAATGTTAAGGGGTTATAATTTGAATATTTAAATAGCAGAAATGTCAAGGGTAAACTGAACAATTAAGCAAATAGGTTTGCTGGCCATTAATTTTCTGTTTGGGGGATTTTGTGTGATGCTACATTATTACTGGACTTTCTCCAATATGTGCTTTACACTTTAATTATTAATAAAACTTAGGAAATACAAATACATAATACCTCAAATACATAAAACTGCAAATGTTTAATCTTCTTGCCAACTTTAGCCATCTTGGATTTCTAAGCCAGTAGCAATACTTAATGACCTTTTCTGTTCCTACAGTGGTATACATAGCCATTATTCAATATGCCATAATGAATCATTTTTATCTTCATCTTGTGTCTGCTCAGTTTAATATAGAATAAATATTTATGCTTTCTCTGTTTTCAGGGCTAGAAAATTCAGATAGAATAGGTTTGAAGTATCAGCTATAATTCATTGCTTGAAAAAAAAAAGACCTTATACTGATCCTGTGTCAAAAAGAACACCATCTTAATCATTTCAGCTGCAGCTTGTAACTGAGATAGTATCACTCCTTCCTTCCTGAGAGAGTATCTGTAAAGCAAGAAAGCACTGGAATACTTGTATACACCTCATTGTTTTCTAAGTTAAGTTCTCAAAACAGATTGTTACCTTATTTAACACAGGGGTGCCATTAACTAATGACCTAATGCCTACTTAGATTTTAGGTTTGCAGCTATAAATTTCAGTGGCTTGAAACTGCAAACCCCATGTGTTGATTTGCTAGTATCAGAAAAATATTCAGCATTTTGAAAGTATTTTACTAATAGTATATAATTGTTGACTTCGTTATAGGAGCACAGCCCTGATTTTAGTCCTGCTCTTGCTTAAATCAGTTGACACATTTTAATAGCAATCTTATAACAATGTATACAGCTAAACTTAATTTCACCAATCATTTAAACAACAATTTTTCTAGTCATTTAACTCTATTTTTTGTTTGTGCCTTAATGAAATGCAGAAGAATAAGAAAAGAAACCTGCTTTTTAGGTATTCTGAATATTATATAATACTATGTAATTAACACCAAATTCATATCATATAACATTAAGCATGTTACTATTTTTTTTATCTTTTTTGTTAAATACATTAGACAGTAGAGTGTATTTTATACCTGGGTCAATATTTAAAACATCAAAGAAACTCTTGAATAAGCTGAAGGTATTTTCTTTTTAAATGTGTATTATTTCACATGTGTGTGTATATTGCCAGCTTATATCTGTGCACTACATGAATGAAGTACCCATGGAGGACACTGAAAGCGGAGTTATAGGGTTACAGGTTGTGAACTTCCCTGGGGTGCTGGGAATTGAACACTGGGCCCTCTGAAAGAGCAGCCTGTACTGGTAACCACTGAGCCATCTCTATAGCCCTGAATCTAAGTTTTTCATTATAAGCTTCTTAATTGTATTACAGTATGAAAATGTTGTATCAGAACCTAAGTTTAAGTCTGTTTTATTCTAGTTTATAGCAGTTTATAGTAAATTTTTATAAGTTTCCTACAGTAGACTTTGACTACTTATTAGTGTTTTCCTTCTTCATATACATTGAGCTCCAAGTGGTCATTGTTCACATAACTAGAACTTACATAAAGCCAAAATTATAACATGCAGAAATACATTCTTATAGTAATTATAGTCAGCATATTCTATTCAAATCAGTACCCTGGCTCTTTGTGTTTTTTTTTTTTCTTTAAGATGAAACACACAAGAACAATATAAAAGGTCTCTTATATGTTGCTTAAGGTTGGAGACATAATTTTATGCTAAAATAAAAGTTTGAATAAATACAGAAGATAGAACATTAGCGGCCGCTCATGTATATTAGAAGTGACTTTATTTATTATCCTTTTGGTTTTTCATTGTGATTCAGAAATGACAGCTGTAGTTCCAATTATGATACTCCTATTGTTGAAACTGAAAGCAAAGAATAGGCCCCATAATAAAAACTTTGAGACCTTACAACCCCCCCCCACACACACACACACTACTTCAAACTGTTTTGATTACCTATTGCTTCACTGAAACAGCTCTTGTTATTCTCCCTTAACTTCCTCTCATCAAACTCAGTGTTTATATCCTTGTCCAAAATCACAGTGACAGCACTGAACATTCCTTCTAGTAAAGTTTTTAAGATTCCTGAAACCTGTCCAATCTTGATTTTCTTTCTTCCGGGCTGGCAGTTTCTTCTCACTATTCATAACTAAATTTCAGATCTTTATCAACTTGTAGTTTAAGTCTTGGTTCTTGGACTCCCCACCATCTCTTCATTTTGTCTCCAGATGATCTTAGTCTCAGGATATATCTGTGTTTTGTGACTTCCAGCTTTCTGATTTTGTCTCTGATCTCTTCTTCCACAGTCAGGATTTTATTGAATATATTTTTCTTTTTTAAAATTAGATATTTTCTTTATTTACATTTCAAATGCCCTCCCCTTTCCTAGCTTCACCTCCAAAACACCCTATTCCCTCCCCCCTCCCCCTGCTCACCAACCCACCCTCTCCTGCTTACTGGCCCTGGCATTCCCCTACACTGTAGCATAGAGCCTTCATAGGACCAAGGGCCTCTCCTCCCATTGATGACCAACTAGGCCACCCTCTGATACATATGCTGCTGGAACCATGAGTCCCACCATGTGTACTCTTGGGTTGTTAGTTTAGTCCCTGTGAGCTCTGGGGGTACTGGTTAGTTCATATTGTTGTTTTTCCTGTGGGGATGCAAACCCCTTCAGCTCCTTGGGTCCTTTCTCTACCTCCTTCATTGGGGACCCTGTACTCAGTCCAATGGATGGCTGTGAGCCTCCAATTCTTTATTAGCTGGGCACTGGCAGAAACTCTCAGGAGACAGCTATACCAGGCTCCTGTCAGCCAGCACTTGCTGGTATCCACAGTAGTGTCTGGGTTTGGTGATTGAATATGGGATGGATCCCCAAGTGGAATAGTCTCTGGATTGTCCTTCCTTCAGTCTCTGCTCCATAGTTTGTCTCTGCAACTCCTTCCATGGGTATTTTGTTCCCTCATCTAAGAAAGATTTAAGTATCCACACTTTGCTATTCCTTCTTCTTGACTTCCTTGTGGTTTGTTTCTTGGGTATTCAGAGCTTCCGGACTAATATCCATTTATCAGTGAATGCATACCATGTGTGTGTTCTTTTGTGATTGTGTAACCTCACTGGAGATGATATTCTCCAGATCCATCCATTTCCTTAAGAATTTCATAAATTCATTGTTTTTAATAGCTAAGTAGTACTCTGTTGTGTAAATTTACCACATTTTCTGTATCCATTACTCTGTTGAGGGACATCTGTGTTCATTCCAGCTTCTAACTATTGTAAGTAAGGCTGCTATGAACATAGTGGAGCGTGTGTCCTTATTACATGTTGGAGCATCTTCTGGGTATATGCCCAGGAGTGGTATTGCTGGGTGCTCTGGTAGTACTATGTCCAATTTTCTGAGGAACTGCCAAACTGATTTCCAGAGTGGTTGTACCAGCTTGCAATTCCACCAGCAATAAAGGAGTGTTTCTCTTTCTCCACAACCTCGCCAGCATTTGCTGTCACCTGAGTTTTTGATCTTAGCCATTCTGACTGGTGTGAGGTAGAATCTCAGAGTTGTTTTGATTTGCATTTCCTTGATGACTAAGGATGTTGAACATTTCTTTAGGTGCTTCTCAGCCATTCGGTATTTGTCAGTTGAGAATTCTTTGTTTAACTCTGTACCCCATTTTTAATACGATTATTTGGTTCTATAGAGTGTAACTTCTTGAGTTCTTTGTATATATTGTATATTAGCACCCTATCAGATGTAGGATTGGTAAATATCCCAATCTGTTGGTTTCCGTTTTGTCCTATTGACAGTGTCCTTTGCCTTACAGAAGCTTCACAATTTTATGAGGTCCCATTTGTCAATTCTTGATCTTAGAACATAAGCTATTGGTGATCTGTTCAAGAAATTTTGTTTATTGACTATTTAAGTGTTGGTTTAATATGATAGATAGCTGAAGATCAGCTCTAACTTAATAATGACAAAATAAAATTCTTGGCCCTTCCCTACTTTAATATCTTTTCATATTAAATTCCATCATGCTTGAGAGTTATAAAAATAGAAAAATTAGGCCAAACATGTTAGTGCAAGCTTCTGGTCCAGCACTCAGAAAGAAGTAGGGTGGATCTCCGTATTTACCAGGGCTGCATAGTAAGACATTGTCTCAAAGTGGGAAAAACAAAGGCTGGGGAAAAGGATGGAAGAGAAATTAAGGAAAGTGAAGAGAGACATCATTCTTAATTATTCTCATTTGTTTTTCTATCTGCTTGCCCTAATTCCAAAGCATGTGAGTTTTTTTTCCATCATGTATGCAGTACTCCTACTGACAAACATTTCTGTTGTGTTGCTAAAACCTGCTCCTTTACATCTTTAATTATAATCTCTTTAACTTTTTTCCCATCCTTTCTTTAGACAACAGAGAGAATGTGCTTAAAATTAAAATCATCTCAGAAAGTTTCTTTCTTTCCTTCTTTCTTTCTTTTTTTCTCTCATTTTATTTTTTATTTATTCACTTTATATTCCCCACCCCCATCCAGTTTCCCCCCACCTTCCCCCCTCCCTCCCTCTGCCTCCTATTACTATTTTATTCCCCTTTCTGAGTGACATTCAAGCATCCTCACTTGGGCCTGCCTTGTTTAACTTCTTTGGGTCTTGGAATGTAACATGGTACCTGTGTTTTATGGTTAATATTTATTTGTAAGTAACATGCATACATTGTAAGTAACATGTGTAAGGACATGCGTACATTCATGCATGTCCTTTTGAACCTGGGTTACCTCACTCAGGATTATAGTTCCATCCATTTGCCTGAAAAATTCATGATGTCTATGTTTTTAATAGGTGAATAGAATTTCATTGTAGATGTACCACATTTTCTGTATCCATTCTTCAGTTGAGGAACATTTTGGTTGTTTCAGTTTCTGGCTATTATGAATAAAGATGCAATGAATATAGGTGAGCAGATGTCTTCACCAACCCTACATCTGATAGAGGGCCAATATCCAAAATTTATAAAGAACTCAAGAAGTTAGGCACCAATTAGCCAAATAACCTAATTAAGAAATGGGGTACAGAGCTGAACAGAATTCTCAACAGAGGAATCTTGAATAGCAGAGAAATACTTAAAGAAATGTTTAAAGTTCCTAGTCTTCAGGGAAATGCAAGTCAAAACAACTCTTAAGATTCCATCCTAACATTGGTTAGAATGGCTATCAAAAACTCAAGTGATAGCACATGCTGGTGAGAATGTGGAGCAAGAGCACTCCTCTATTGCGGGTGGGAGTGCAATCAATTTGTGGTTTTTCAGAAAACTGGGAATCATTTTACCTCAGGACCCAGCACTCCTATAGCACTCCTAGGCATATATGCAAAGGACACTTCACCCACAATGACACTTGTTCTGCTATGTTTATGGAAGCTGAAGTTCTTAACCACTCTGTAGCTTCTCCAACAAGCCAAAGTAGCATAGTAGCTTGTTCAGCTAGCCTAACATTTCACCTCAGGCCAGACTCCCTGGCCTTTCTGATGCTCATACATACTGAGCATGCTTGGGCATTGGGTCTTTAGCCTCTCTTCCGTGTTTCTAGATTGTCCCTTCTCATGAACAGTTCCTACGTGTCATTCAGGCCTTACATCCTCTGTCATGGAAGACTTTACTGACTAACAACCTAAGATGAGTATGTAGCCAATTTTTTTCACTTCATCTTTTCTCCCAACTATGTCAAAATATTATAAAATAATCTTTTTATTTATATTGTCTGACAGTTTTCCGCATAGGAATTGAAAAATATGTTGTTGCTCATTACTCTTTTTCCTTATCATTTAAGCAGGCCTGGTGAATAGTAAATGCATTTTTGTTGCTTAATAAATAAATAGGAATCAATTACACAAGTTCAATAATTCCTAAGAGTTATTTGTATAGAAATAATAAGATTGTTAAAATAGGAAGTAAAAATCATTTTCATCCTAGTTATGGAAGAAAAATCACTTGTCTTCTACCTTGTGCATCTGAGTTCTAAATTTCCCATTGCCTTTTCCGAGGTCATACCAGCACTAAGTACTAAAGGAGGATTCACATAGGGTTGGTTATCCAACTCCAGAGCCCATGCCTGCAGGTATTTAGAGTCAAAATATCATAATTATTTTTCATTGTAATATCATTTGAGCTATAGACACAAACATAAACAAATTCTCTGTATGTACTGTTTGTCATCCTAAGCATTGAAATGGTACCAATTCAGTGTTAACTGGGTATACAGTTCGAGACTGTAATTCAGGACCCATGAACTCTGATTCCAGCTCTGCTATTAATTAGCTACAGGGCCCTGGGAAAATTACTTTTATCTTCTGGGACTGGCTTGCTTTTTTTCTGGAGTTAACAGAACGGGCCATATGGTCATTATATGTGATACCATCGAGTTTTAAGCCAGTGAACTCCCATTAGGAAAGTGTAATCTTGAAGAGACATCTGTGAAAAAGCCATTGTAGTTTATCTTCTCTGACTTTGGGTTTGTCATGTGTCCAGTGCTTTTGCAAGGTAACAATTTGCTTTTCTTCATAATACATAGAGGAAGGTGGTTTTCCCTCTAATCAGGTCCTGAAATTCAGCAAAGTACTTAATAAAAAGCTAATATAAAATGTAAAAGCTTTTTAATGTAATTTTATCCACTATTGATTTTTCTTATATTACTAATTTAAGGTCTTTACTAAATTACATTATTTTTGTAATCAGTAATACAAATGAGTCTTGACTATTCTATATGTACAAATATGAGTGCATTTCTCTAATAATTATAATACCTTATTTCTTTCTTATTTGTCTTCAAAATAAGATTAAGAGACAGCATTCCATTTATTACCACCTTGAATTTAGCTGTAATGATCCCAGCAATTATGTTCAAAACAAGCATATTGTCAGTGTTCTATACAGCCTTGGAAAAATCAGTCTCTTATCAAGTATTTACTGTGTGTTCTTGTGGTGTGTATGAGACATATAACAAAAACTACTTATGAAGTAGACTTCTTATATCAGGACGACCAGTGATTCAGGCTGCCTAAACTGAGAGGAGACAAATTGGACCAGAGATTAAAATTCTTGCTCTTGCTAGTTATATTCCTGCTTGAATTTTTTTTAAATACTTTATGCCAACAAGACAGGTCAAGCAATAGTGAAAGTTTAAAATGTACAGACATTCAAATACAGATATTTCTATTTTGAAAGACAAAGCAAAAAAGCCATACAGTTCTCTGTATATATTGCCTGTCTCTGATATATAAATACATAAATATTTAAATATTTCACAACTGCTTATATGAACACATATTTATATACAAGTACATATGTATATATGTATATATACTTTGTATGTAAATACATAAATATGTTTCACAACCTCATATATTTCTTAATTATAGCATTGCATCAAAAGTGTACATTAGTTTGGTTGTATATCATGTCTTTTTTTTTATTTAAAGATTCTTAAGGGTGAACTTTTACCTTTCCCAAAATCCTGTATGGACATACCTCTGTAGACTTGTGAGTCTTCTTAAAATAGCTGTGCTTCCGTCTTTAGAAAATAAGCTTTTGTTTGTTGCTGTCAATCATTTGAGAACTCCATAGCCCTGTAAACCACTTGAGCTGGGCCTCTACAGGTTCCATAGCTCTCAGCACCATTGTCTTCATCCAGACTCCTACTAGAATGACCCACTAGCCTCTATTTACAGTATGCAGTGCAACCACTTAACTACCACAAGTCAGAGCCTCTAACATCTTCTATGTTCCTTCGGAAACCGTGATGATCAGGTCTGCCACAGCACTAGCCCCCTACTTAGGATCAACTTCTATCTTAGTTCTATCTTAGGTGTCTGCAGTTATGGCAAAACCCAAGATCAAGGCAACTTAGGAAGGGATTATTTGGGGCTTGTGGTACACGTTCTTTATTATCATGGCTGGGAAGCATGGGAACAGACAGGCATGGTGGACTAGAGGACCTTCTGAGAGCCCACATAGCAAACAGCAAATAGGGGGAGGGGGAAGAGAACTTAAAATGGCATCAGTCTTTTGACACCACAAAGTTTGTTCCCAATGGCATACTTTCTCCAACAAGGCCACATGTCCCAAATAGCCAACTGGGCACCAAGTATTCAAATGCCTGAGTGTAGAGAACAAAAAATCATTTAAATTACCACAGTATATTTCCCCTAGAATTTTCTCCTGAAAGTTAAAGGGCTCTATATTTTGCTGGTATTTTACATTTCATAATTTCAGTGAATTAGTACTTTCCATAATCCATTGTTTCAACAGATTATAAACCTTGTGTGGCAGAGACTATATAGGAGTAGCCATTTTTTTAGGTCCAATAAAGTACTATCACATAGTTATTTGATTTGATGAAGGATGGTTGTATGCATAGCTTTCATGTCTTTTTAAATGGGATATTTGAAATTTTTATTACATAGAATAATATTGTCATAGTCTCATATTCTAGATTGTAAAACATTGAAAAGTACATTATATCAATAAAATCATTAGCTGCTTAAAGAGACCATTGGTTAAATAATGCATTGTCATATAAGTTTTATAAGTGATTTGAATCTTGCCAACTGCCCTACATTTGGGGATTGTTTAAATACATAACAGTAGATGGGTTCATTACAGTAATAAAGTAAATGGTTTTAAATTTAATTTAACAGTTACTCAATAGCCAAGAGATAATCTTTAAGTTCAGGATATAAGCATACGATATATATTTGTTCCTGATAATAAAGTTCCACTATAGAGGATTTTTCTTTTGCATGTGATTTTTACAAAGTACTTAAATTTTTTTGAAGTAAATAAAATATCCGTTTTATTCTATAAAAAGTTAATGTGCCATAGGAGATATGTTACTTGGAAATCTAATGAGCTATTAATTTCTAATAAAACAATGAAGATTAATGGGCTTACTCTGGGGAAATAGCACTCAACTTGAATTAAATTGAATTTGAGAGAGTTTAGTCAGATCATTTGAGAGGAAGGTTATTATAATTTGGTTTCTAATAAGTTTATTTTTAAAGAGTTAGCCCTTGATGTGAAGTTAGTCTTAATAAAAGAACAGTTTGTTAGATTGGGAAATGACTTATCTTGAAGATACAAGAAACCTCACTTTGGAGAGAAGAAAGTGTTTGATAGCCCAGCTTTGTACAATACTAATCTTTAAAAAGCACACATCCTTACATGATGCCAAGGGTTCAAAATATATTCCAGATTCTTCCAAAATAAGTACCTTGTTTAATCAGTAGAAGCTTGTCTATAAGTCACCAGTAGCAGAAAGAACGATGCTTCTTTAGAAGTAGGTTCCCGACATTGTCCGATAATGCAGTTGTTATTGTGTTTAAGTGAAAATGTTTCTTTTCCTCTGTGTAGTAGACATTTTGAAATACCCAATTCAAGGTATTAAAGTAAAATGACATTATTAATGAGAATGTCTACTAGCCAAAGAAGACATAATTGAAAATAAAAACTGATTGTATTTACAAATCATTACAGCATTTACAGTTACACTTGTCACAATACAGTTAAATCATGTTCTAATAGTTCTTAAACTATAAGAACTAAAAAACTACATGACATAAGTCATGTATTTCATTGGTGAAATATTTCTCAATAACTTTAATTTTCTGGCAGGCAGTAAATACTGATTTATAGTATAAAGTCTGTAATGAGCTATCAATATTGTGGAGAGCTCTGATATTTATAATTGAATACTTCTGAATTCTCTTTCAGCCAGAGTTCAGAGTTTTGTGAAGACATTGTAAGTACAGATATTAATTAAGCACAGAGGTTATTATAAAAAGAGAGGGACAAGGAAAAAGTAAGACGCACCCATATGGGCATGGGCCGGTCAAGTAGGAGTGGCCGTGAATATTATGTAACTACATTGTACTTAAGAACAAAGTATCTTTACTTCAGAGTGTTTGCTGTTCATTTGCCTTTAATGTTTGTGTCAGGATGACTTTAGATTATAAAGGAGTTGTAAAAGTGGTATAGTGAGCTTGTGTGCTCTTGCCCAGCTCCTTTTTCCATTCACAACTTACAGAGGAGTTACCAGCCATAAAACAGAAAGAAACTTTAGAGGGTCTCTGTGGTAAACATTAGTATTTACTAGATGTTGCCAGTGCTGCCTCTTGTGTCTTCTCTGGATATAATTCATTCAAAGCTCATCTTTGTTTCATCAGTTGAGTGTTGTTAATTTTGTTCTGTTAGTAATGGTTGGCACTTGGTTATTTTATACAATGTCTTTCTAACGCAGCTTATTTGTTCCTTTCTTTATTGTTTTTCAAGAAAGGATAACTCTGTGTGGCCCTGGCTGTCCTGGAGCTTGATCTGCATACCAGGTTGGCCTTGAACTCACAAAGATCCACTTGCTTCAATCTCCCGAGTGCTGGGATTAAAGACATATTCCACCACCTCCTGGCTTCCATTTGCATTTTTCTAGTATGTTCTTATGATTAACACATTGTGTGTTAATCAGAAGACTCTGGCCTATGTTAGCATCACTCTCAGGATATGACACTGGAACATGTCAGCATGGATTTCTGCTGATACTAACCTGATACATCAGTTGGCATGGTGCTTATGAGGTTTTCCCCCAGGATGTTATCATTGTTCCTTTCTTAAAAGGACTTTCAAATCCTTTATATTTGGAAGACAGTCCAAAGAGTTGTTTTATTTTAAGTCCCTAGACAGTTTAAGTCTAGTAAAGAAATTGATGTCACACTTTTGTTCATAGGCAACCTTAGAAACATTTAGCTTGAATGACATGGTGACCAAGGAGAAATGTAAGAAAGTAGAAGAGGTTCCCCATGCATATTGTCTTAGTCAGGGTTTCTATTCCTGCACAAACATCATGACCATGAAGCAAGATGGGGAGGAAAGGGTTTATTCAGCTTACTTCCACATTGCTGTTTATCACAAAGGAAGTCAGGACTGGAACTCAAGCAGGTCAGAAAGCAGGAGCTGATGCAGAGGCCATAGAGAGATGTTTCTTACTGACTTGCTTCTCCTTGCTTGCTCAGCCTGCTCTCTTATAGAACCCAAGACCTCCAGCCCAGGGATGGCACCACCCACAAGGGGCCCTACCCCCTTGATCACTAATTGAGAAAATGCCCCACAGCTGGACCTCATGGAGGCACTTCCCCAACTGCAGCTCCCTTCTCTGTGATAACTCCAGCCTGTGTCAAGTTGACACACAAAACTAGCCAGTACACATATCATAGTTGAAATTCAATTATCCTAAAATTCTCTTTAAGTCTGATGTAGTTTTTGCAGTGAATAAATTAAAACTTTAATAAAGACACTGTATACTGAAGGAATTCTGAATTGAGATTACTTGGGAATTTTTAAATTGAAAAAATTAACTCTTGAGTATTTAGTAACTTAGGTTGTTCCTTAACATCAGAATTATCACAAAATATTCACAATTGTCTGGCTTCCATAGATATCAGTATGTAAGAAATTTAAAATGTTGAAGTAGATTAGCTATAAGCATACATACACCTGAGCAGTGCTACTAAGTGGACTAATCCTCTCTCTGTCTCTTCTTTCTGTCTCTGTCTCTCTCTCTGTCTCTCTCTCTCTCTCTCTCCCTCTCCCTTCTTTCCTCCCTCCATCCCTCCTTCCCTCCCTCTTGCTCGCTCTCCCTCCCACTCCCCTCCCCTCCCTCTCCCTCCCTGTCTGTCTCTCTCCCTATCTCTCTGTAAGGCATGTGACTAATAATTATAATAATTTTATAGGAGACAGCATGAATTTGAGATGGAATGGGGGAGAACATGGGAGTATATGGAGGGGCAAGAGGAACAAGGGAAAATAGTACAGATATTCTGGCACTCATGTATGAATTTCTCAAAATTAAGTACTATAAATCCATATTATTAAAGTTGAGATGGTTTTATATCTTTGGGCAGATGTAAACTTAGCAGTCGGGCTTACGTTTGTGAAGAGTGCTGTATCATGATCACTCTCATTTAGACCACTTTCTTTTGTCCTCACTTATGCCCTACTTCTCTCATTGTATTTGATTTGTTGCTAAAGTAAAGGATATACTTGTGTGCAGTTGAGTAAAAAAAAGATTGCTTTTACTGTCTTTTGTTTGAATAAATGAAAAACAGAAGTAAAATACTGCTCTCTATATCTGAGATGCTTAAGGATGGAGTCCAGGGATCCTGCTTGCTAGACAAGAGCTCTGCCACTGAGCGATAACCTAGGCCTCCATTCACTTAATGATATGTGTAGTTGAGCCAATTTTTACTAAGAGAATTCAACGTTACCTTAGTTTTATTCTATATTCCTAGGATTTTTAATTAAGTATGCAACTCTGTCATAAGAAAAACCCATATACTTTTTAAAGTAAATTTAATTAAACATTTCTTATAAGTTCACTTCAGTGTCTATGCTGACCCACTAAACCTGGAATTCAGTTGTAAAATAGTAGATTAATTGCCTCTTGTATGGAGTGAAATAAGAATCTCAAATATGCAAAGTCAGGAAATGTAATTAGAATCCTCAATTGCTTATTCAGTGCATTGGAAAGTTGAATGCAGAAGTACAGAAAAAGGGCCAAAGGTTGTTAAATGTAGCACATTACACACGGTTTACACTTTACTTAATGACCCAAGTGTTTATGACTATGAAGCAAATGCACCACTCAAAGAATTATGGTGGAATTGTGAAGCATTAAAAACTCCAGTTAATTTTAGTCTGAAGTATGCAGTCTGCTCATTTTGCCTGAAACATTTTCATTATCATCTGTTTTTTTCCTCATTGTGCAGCATTAGCATGTTGTCTATAGTAAAGCATGGTCTTAAGTACTATTGAGAGTTAAAACTAATCTGTGCCCCATATCAGATGCATACACATAATAATAATAATAATAATAATAATAATAATAATAGTAATAATAATAATGAAATTAATAAAAGAAACTTGTGTTTGGGTGCAGTTTGAAACACTTTGGGTGTATTATTTTCTGTATGACTTTTCTTCTATGACTGTAAACTTTTTAAAAATATGTTTTTAATTAAATGGTATTGCAGTACTTTCTCCCTTTCTACCCTCCAGCTCCTCTGAGCTCCCCTCTTTCTAGTCCCTCCCATACCCCCCAACTCTCAAATTGATAGCCTTGTTTTCTTTTAATTTTGTTGTTATACACATACATATGTATATATGTAAATATACATAAATATAACTTGCTGAATCTGTTTTTGCTTGTGTATAAGTAGTTTCAATGCAGACCACTCTGCATTGAGCAGCCAGAAAGAAGTCTCATTTCTGAGAGGCTAATTCTCCTTCCACCTGACTGCACACTTTTATAACAGTGTCTTTAAAAGATACACAACTTACATCTTTAAAAAATATTGTTAAAACATATACATATTTCTGATTACAAATTTAAATTCTATTTCAATACTATTCCTTCTCTGATTAGTCAAAAACATTATATTAAAATTTTTAAAGAAAATAGAAGCATTTCCAGTTACTGCTTATCTGCACCCCAGCTTGCTTAACTACAGTAGCACCAAGGTCCTCTCTGCCAATAGCATGGTTAGGAAAGTAAAAGCAACTGACTTCACTCTTCTTGTAGACAGAGATCCGCGCTTTTCTCACTTATGTATAGAAACAGTTTGTACAGTCAAACTATAAAAGGACTCAATAAAAAGACATGGTTTCTAGTTAGTAAAGTAGTCTGTGCTCACACTGGACATGTAAGAAAATTCAGAATCTCACAGGCAATAAAATAAAACAATAATACCACTTAGCCATTCAAGCCTTTAGTGAAGGAATTCTATATAGAGCCATAGGAAGAAAATGTTTCTTTAACTATAGTGGTATGAGTTCTTCATTTTTTGGTGTTTTCTTTTGTTTTGTATTTTTCATTGTAAAATCTTTCCCATACATTTTATATATGTAATTTTATTTAGAAACCCAACTAAATATTATAATTTGGAACAAATAGCCATTTATTATTTAAGTGTTTTTAATCATTTAATATTTAAGTGTTTTTATTTTGAGCTTACAGAAAACAGGATAGATAATTCGTAGCTCCCTCTGTCCAGTTGACTACTATTTCCATCTTGTATAACCATGGGATAATTATCAGAACTATAAAGTATTACCAGATGATTTTTTGACCACCCAGTGTATATTATCAAGGTCTTCAGTTTTCCTGAGTCTTTTTATGGCCCACTATTGCAGACTGCATTAAATGATCATGCTGCCTTAGCCTTCTCCAGCTTGTGACAATTCCAGCTTTTGTCATCCCTGACCTTGGCATTTTTGCACACTACCTTTGAGTTCTTTTATAGAATACCTTCTGTGTGCTTTTCCATGATTATCTCAAGGAATGACTACAGGAGACAGGTGATGTGCCATTCTTACTGCATCCATTGGCCTAGTGATACTAAGTTTTACAGGTAATGTTGATCTTGAACATGTGTCTGATGTGGTAGTTACTGGGGTTTTGACTTCTAACTTGTGCAAAGAAACAATAGGAAATTGTGTGCCTTTTTTTATGATCTTATGTTTAAAAGAAATCCATTAAAACATGGAAATTTACAAGGTAACCCTAATGTCTTTATTTGTACACTATAGTGTGAGTCCACAAACTACCTGAGCAGTGAAATATTCAGATTTTAAAATAATTTGCCATTGCCTACAGTTGGTTTCTGCTTAAAGGAAAAGAAGGTTGATAGGTTTTATTAATTAACATCAAGTACTTGAGCTATTGTCAAAAGAAAAATGTATTAGTAAGGGAAAATAGAAGGAGTCTTTGTCCCAAATTAGTGGCATAGCTAAATTTCATCTGAAGGAAATCTTGCAACTTCTATGTAGTAGTAAGGATTTACATTTGACAAATAAGACAAGTATTTAGTCTTATTTCTCTTTCTCAATAACTCTTTATCCTCTGCCACCTAGAGAATTAGACCATTATTACATGTCCCTTGTGTGCCTAAAAATAATGTTTCTCCTCTTTGTCATACTGTCAGAGTAAAAAAAATACAGCAAGGAAGCTCCTGAACCACATTTAGTCTTTAGGTGTTATGGCTGTTACTCTCATATGACTGCATGCCACATCTGATTAAAAGAAGTACGAGGTCACTTGGAATCAATATGTTTTCTGGAGTTTGAATAACAAGCTCAAGCATTAAAAGTACGCCAGCATGCATTCATGTACCCAAAGGGTATGCTTTCTTGACGGTTGCTTCAGGGATTCTTCATGAAACAAATGCCAAGCTTGTCAGGACTGTCACTAAGAAAATGAACCATGTAGCAGGGGTCTTCCTTCCCTGGGAAACAAGCAGATGTCTTAGCTCAGCAAAGTAAAAGCCCCTGCCAGCAGAGGCTCTGCTGACTCGCACTTGCTATCTGCTAGCAAGGAAAGGCTGCGCCAGAGCCTCCTTCCTTGCAGCACTTATGTGTTAATGATGCTCAGTCTGTTGCCTGAAGGATTGGTTAATCGTGAACTGTATATAAAGTTCTTATAAAATTGGCCTACAATGTTACACACACATTTCCAAAGGGCAGTCTTTCAGAACTTTACGGGCTCAAGCTGGAATGATTTTTTTAAAGGTAAAAATCTGTTACATTTATTTTTACACTGCCATGCTATAGCAGTTTCAGGGTTAAGTCCCAGCAACTAGACTGGATATTGTTTTACTCCTCTCTGTGATCTTTTGCTATATCTAAGTCACAGCTGAAATCATATAAAATAATAGGCTTGGATGGTTATATAAGTGATTTAAGATGCAAAAAGACAAATTTTTAAGAACAAATCTTCAGAATAAAGAAAAAAAGGCCAAGATAGTATGTATTTGCCTAAGAGGAGGCAGAGCTACAAGAGACATGACTTTATAAGCGTGTTTCCTGATAAGGAAGTCAGCCAAAGGAGACTGCTGTCATAATGATGCATTAGCTTCCAAACTTATTTCTGCTACATGTTGCATATACTAAACTATTCATAACTTAATGGAAATTGCAAACTTTTCTTTTACTCAGCAAACATTCTCCTATAGTTTCTGCTTATTAAATATAAAAAGCAAAATATATAAACAATTCCTAGACCTTAGGCTTCCCAGGCTTATCACATCGATGCATCAGTATTTTTATTTCTTTATGTGCATGGTTTTTTTTTTTTTTTTTTGCCGTGTGTGAGTGTGTGTGTGCGTGTGCGTGTGTGTGTGTATGTGTGTGTGCGCACACGCACACACGTGTATGTTGTGTGTGTGTGTGCATGTATGTGCAAGTTTTGCCCACAGAGACCAAAGGACAGCAACAGATAGAGCCCCTGAAACTGGAGTTACAGATGGTTGTGAGCCTCCATGAGGATGCTAGGATATTGATCCTAGTCCTCTGGAAGAGCAGCCAGTGTGCTTAACCACTGACAATTTCTACAGCCCCTTTACATTTGTATTTTGAGTTACAGTAGTGTTAAAATTGCTAGATAAAGTTAAATACAGTTTATTAACGAAATAATATTAAGCTGCATACTTAGTAGACTGTGCAGAGGATAAAGGCTTTGTTTGTTTGTCATGACTTAAAGGATATTAATTTTAAATGGCTCTATTGAGGCTGGAGACATGGCTCAGTGGTTGAGTGCACCTGTTGCTCATATAGAGGAACCTGGTTTACTACCACCTACATAGTGGTTGAGAACCATCTATAATTCCAGTTTCAGGAAAATTAACACCATCTTCTGTATTCCATAGACACAGAAATGGATGTGGTACACATGTAATTGCAAACAATCATACACCTAAAAGTAGAAAAAAATAAATCTAAAATATATGGCCATTTTGCCACATACTGCTTCACACATTTTTGTTTCCTTCTTTATCAGTGTTGTTACTGTAAATCAAGATTACTGGAAGCATGTCTGCTGAATAAGGAATGACTCAAATTTTATGCTAATTGCACCAACTTAGACAGTAGGAATATAATATCCAGAAGGCGGCCTTGTTTGAAAAGCATCTTGACAAATTTGGTGCTACCTAACAAAATGTACTGTCTGAGTTACATTTCTATTGCTGTGATAAAACACCTATGATCAGGGCCACTGACCATGGCGAGTATTTAATTGGACTCATGGTTTCAGAACTGTAGAATATGTGATAGCAGAACAAGGACATCCAACTGAGACCAAGTATTCAAATATTTTGTTTCTGATTTGATAGACATTCTCATTCAATCCACCATGGCCTTTTTACCAAGGGATTTTCTATACTAACACTGTCTCACTAGAGGAGGCAGTGGAAGGTAGAAAGTGAAGATTTAATTTTGAATACATTGTAACTAAAATGTAATTTCTAGAAACTCTTGCGTATTTACTAATACCTCTTCAGATGTCAGTTAGTGGAAAATAATCTGCTCAGTAGAGATAAGTTACAGGGAAGTTTAAATGACTTATAGTAGTAGTTGTGGAAAAATAGGCAAAGTTGTACTGCCAAGATGATACTAAAATCTCATCTGATACCTCTTGCTTCAGAATAATTGGTAATATCAATAATTTCTCTAATTTCCTAATGTTGATACAGTCTAATTAAAAAATAATATGCAGGTTAGAGACAAGGACACTTTCTTCATTTTACTGACTGTAGAAGAGTTTTGTTGTTGTCTATTTTTGTTTTTTCCATAGAAGGCAATTACACAGACCGGATTTGCATTGACACTAAGCAAAACTCAACGGTTATGTAATTTATTTAAACTTGGTTTTATAAAATACGGAGGTACAGAATGAATTTTTTTGGAGATAACTGGTATTAACTTTATATAAAGATACTTGAGAATTTCTGCCTATGCTTTAATTAACTCAGTAATGTTTTAGGAAGTGCCTATTTCAGTTAATAAAAAGTGAAAGATCATATTGATAAATCAGAAATAACAGGAAAGCAAGACTGCTTGGTACTTGAATATTGTTAAAGGAATATATTTAATAAGATAGATTACCAAAAATAGGATGAAATGCTTTTCCAGATGCTTATTATTTATGCTTTGAAGGTCAGCATTTAATATGAAGCACAAGGTACATTTCATTGCTCTGGTAGCAGACATTATGATGTCACTTCATTATCCACCATGTGCCATGGGAAACTGATGTGAATTATGAGGCCACCACTTAGAATCGAAACTAGAAGATTGTAAGCATTCTACAGCATGACATGCCCATGTTTCCTATTTTAGAACTGACTGATCTTCAGATAACATATGGTGGTACAAGTAATTGAAAAATTGACAGACCTGTCAAGAAAGTATGCTAGATGAGACCAAAATGCCATGCTGGAGCACATAAAGTGTCTTACAAGTTAAATTTATTGTTTTTTATCAAAGAGCAAAGTAAAGGCTATCTGCTTCCCCTACTACGGAGAGGTCTGTTCAGTAGGAGGTGCTCAGAAAGTAATTCTGAAGCCTTGAAAAAGTGGTTGCTTTTAATCAACACTTAGAAGAAAATACCATGTAATATAATTAAACACTAAGATTTTATAATTATAGAATCTTTTTCTTATTCTGGAATCAGAATAGTACATTGTTTTGCTGGTAAGATACTGTTAAATGTGTTGTCAAGCTGAAAACTCTGAAATGTAGGATTTAATGCTTGCTAAAAATTATTTTGCAGGAAGATGAACATGAAGCTGAAAAGAAAAATGCATCTCAGGAGCTCAGCATGGAGCAGAAAAATCCAAAGAAATAAAGGATTGTCTAGTGTGTTCTGAAGCATTCACAACTTACGCTGAAGCAAATAACATTTCTAATTTGTAAAATGTTAATTGTAAAATCTAATTTACAAAGCTGTTCTCAATAAAGTCCTTGAAATAAGAACTTGTATTTGAAATTCATATTTTTTTAAACAATTCAACTTTGATTTAAAGGCCAAACCATCAGAATATCTTTTGGTTTTTTTATTGTTTTGTTTTGTTTTTGTGGCCTTGTTGTTGATAGTGAGATTTATTTTACTTCAGTTTTTGTTCTTTTGAGACAAGGTTTCACTCTGTATTCTTGTGGACCTAAAGCTGCCTATGGAGACAACGTTGTCCACAGACTTAAAGAGATGTGGGCCACCATAACAGCCTCTCAATTTTTAAAAAAATATAAATAAATAAATTGTCAAAAATAAAGAATAAGATTTTCTTTGTCCTGTGACCTAAATAGAAAAGAGGTTTTTTGTTGTCTTCTGTTTTTATCTATATGGCCTAAAAGAAACCTCTGGGAATATGTAATTCATTTGTATTTTTATTCTTTTTACTATATTCACTGGTCATCTTCCAAAAGGACTTAGAGGAGTTCCAGTTACTAATGGAAGGAAAGCCCAGTATTCTGATTTGCTTTCCTGTCTCTATGATAAATGCCAAAACTAACAGCAACATCGAGGACAAAAGGATTCACTTCAGTTTACACTTCCAGGTCTCAGGAAGCCATGGAGGAACACAGCTAACTGGCTAGCTTGACTAGCTCATGCTGGCCTAGCTTCCTTACACAACTTGAGCACAGCTGCTTAGGAAGAGTGCCACCCAAAGATGGGCTGAGCCCATCGCTGTCAGTCAAGACATCTCTCACAGATACAGCCACATGCCTTTGTGGTTTGTGCTATTACTTAGTTAAGGATCCCTCTACCAGGTGAGTGTAGGTTTGTGTCAGATTGACAATAAAACTAACTGGGACCACCAACTTACTTAAAAAGAAAATAGGAAGTGCTCATGCATGCAAATACTAAAAGCCAGCCAGTGCCACAGGAAATATGGATGCATTAGCTTGTCACATGATACTCCAGATTTGCAGAAAGGATGAAAAATAATTTGATAATCCTTAGTAGCAGAGATAGTGCCATGATTTTTAAGCCATAAAATATTTCAGTAAGGGGGCTGGAAAGATGGCTCAATGGTTAAGAATGCTTACTGCTTATAGAAGACTGGAGACTGGCTTCTAGCATTTAAATCATATAATGCCAGCCCCAGGGGATCCAGCAGCACTTGCAGCCTCTGTAGATACCTATGTTCATAAACACACATGCACACACATAAACTCACATACACACACACACAATCTTTTTAAAAATAGTTAATAAGGACTTAATGTATCTGTCCATACAAACTTCTCTCAGCTATTTAAAAACAAAAACACTCTATATGCTTCTTTAGCTTATATATTTCCAAACTCTTTCTGACCCTCATTTTTTTTATTAGTGTGTTAAAGCCATTGTATCCTCCCTGCTTCTGACTTCTGAGCTGTTATTTACCAACTCCAGCAGCAGGAATGAATCTAGTTGCAGTTTAAAGAACCATAGTTCTGGCAGATGTCTTTGATTATTGAAGGCAAAGATGTTTAAAATAAGGGTTAGAACTTTGAGGAAGCTTTTAGAGAGTGCAACATGCAACATCCTCTCCATTAGAATGGAATCAGTATGTTTTCCCTGGGGTCATATTTTTATCACTTGCATCTGACAAGCTCACTAAATGTGTGACAGTAGGATATGCTGGCAGCTTGATACTGTAAGCTAAAAGAGAGAAAACTGCAAGTAGGCCAAACAAGAAGTTTATTGAAGGATAGCTTCTAATCTAACTGGAAATCAGAAAAGGAGCTCAAACTTAACAAAGCACACTCCCTGGGTGAATTCTGGACTGGACCAAAGGAAAGGCTGAGAAAGCAGTTCAGAGTCTGCACAGGGCTTTTACCCTAAACAATTTCAAAATCACTGTGACATTTTTTCCTACATGTATCTATTTCAGAACAGCCATATTTACACAGATTGGTATATTACTAGGTTTTTGGTGGTGGTGGTTGTTTTATTGTTTTTTGGGTTTTTGTTTTGTTTTGTTTTGTTTTGTTGGTTTTTTGGTTTTGTTTTAAATCAGGGTCTCATTGCAGTCCTGGATGTTCTAGAACTTATGTATACCAGGCTGGCCTTAGAGAGATCCTTTTGCATCAGGAGTGTTGACATTAAAGGTGTATGCCAGTATGTTTGGCTGTCACTTTGAAAGGTCCTGGACTAAGCATGGGATTCCCAATGGAGGAGTTAGAGAAAGGACTGAAGGAGCGGAAGAGGTTTGCAGCATCAACAGCATTAACCAACCGCCCCTCCCCTGATCTCCCAGGGACTAAACGACCAACCAAAGAGTACATATAGAGGGATCCATGGCTCCAGCTGTATATGTAGCAGAGGATGGCCTTGTCAGGCATCAGTAGAAGAGACCCTTGGTCCTGTAAAGGCTTGATGCCCCAGTGTAGGGGAATGTGAGGGTAGGGAAGCGGGAGTGGATGGGTTGGTGGGGGAGCACCCTCATAGAAATGGGGTAGGGGTTGGGATAGGGGGTTGGGAGAGGAAACTTGGAAAGAGGTTAACATTTGAAATGTAAATAGATAAAATATCCAATAAAAAAAGCTATAAAACAATAAAAGGTAATGATAACTATTTCATACCTTAGCAGCCACATTACATTTTCTGGGTTATTCATGCAGTACTGCCTATGAATATGAGATTGATGCTGTGGCTTTTCATGTTTTAATAAAGAGCAATGTGAACCTTAAGAGAAATAATGATCAAAAGCTACGTACTTTGTATTTAGCAGCAAGAGTTTAAATGCAAAGAGGCATACCCCAAAATATCATAATCTTTACATAAATAGCCACTAATATCATGCTTCTTTTGATGCATACTTTTCATTCTACTTCCCCTGTAGTACTCTGCACTAACATTTTAGTGTTTTTATTTATTACTTTTAGATTGGGTTTTTTTTTTTTAATTGTTTTTAACTGTGTCTGTATGCAGAGAGGTCCACATGAGTACCGGAGCCTTTTGAGCCAGAGAAGCCAGAACTGACGGAGCTAGTTACAGTTGTGACTGACCAAGTGGGTGTTAGGAATCCAACTCTTTACCTTCTGCAAGAACAATATATGCTTTTAATCTTGGAGCCATCTCTCCTGAACATCTTTTATTTATTTTATAACTTTTATTTAAGTGAAATAGAGGAAATGTGGCGTAACTACCATTCTTTATACTCCAGAAAAGAATCCTGCTTGGAATGGACCAACTATGAAAACAACCTACTGTTTGTCTGTGATGTCCCAGAGGAGCTTGGCCCATTTTTTAAAACAAGTAACTGATTCCATTTTTGTATGTTGCCATCTGCTCTATTGATGCCTGCATTTCTAAAATGAGCTGTTATTATGGGAGGCACAGTGAAAGCCACTGTGTGGACATATTCAGTACTTGTATTTAACTGATACTGTTATTCAAATATCTTATGATGGCCCTTTTAAAAAGTTTTCAGTGCACCAGCAAAATGGTACAATGAGAAAGGGTGTTTGCTATCAAGCCTGACAGCCTGAATTTGATCTCTAGGATCCACGTGATGGAGAGAACTAACTCAGGAATGTTGTCCTCTGGCTTCCACATGCACACATACATCCAGATAAAGGTTAAAAAACTTGTTTAACAACATGTACTCATTACTTTAGGATAGTGAATGTTAGATTAAAGTCCTCAAAATATCCTTAGGAAAAAAGTGTGTATGAATTAGTTGGATGCTTACAGCCCATACTTAGATATTCTGTGTTTAAATGTGGGAATTTCTTTTTAAAATTTGCCTATTTTTGAAATTGTGTGTGTGTGTGTGTGTGTGAGTGTGTGTGTGTGTTCTGTATGGGGACTTGTGCTCCCGAATGAAATAGATGCAGAGGCCAGAGACATCAAATTCTCTGAACCTGAAGCTAGAGGCAGTTGTGTGCTGCCCAACATGGGTGCTAGGAACCAAACTTGGATCCTCTGTACAAGCAATATAAGTCCTTAAGTGTTGAGCCTTCTTTCTAGCCTCCTGTGTAAGTCTCATAATGCCACAAAATATTTATTTGACCATCACTAATCACTTTATTTGCATGTTATATATTTTCACGCTATAGATAGCCTGCCATAACAAAATAACCAGAGGTTACATATCTTAAAACACAACAAGTTTATTTTTTCTATTTGGTATGACTAGAATTTCTAGACCAAAACTCTAGGGTTTACTTTCTTTCCCACAAGGCATTATCTCCCTAACTTATTTGGTTGTGTTAAGGAACATTGTGACAGTATCTATGACTATATAGATTCTTTATATTTACAGAAAGTCTTCATAAAGGTTGCAAATTGGCATATGATCTATAAGTCAATTTCTACAGGGTATGCACTGTATAATGAAACCTTCCTGTTCTTATTATCCCTTTAGCCCTTTTACTTAGCTCATTTCCTAGCCAGTGCCAAGGTAAGTACCATGGCACTGAGGCGGCCTGAGACTACCAACGCCTGGAAAACACAGCTTTCGTTGTATTTCATGTACTTACATGTGGGCATGTAAACCTAGCCCACAATTCATAGAAACAAATCGTGCTATGTTAGCTTCTGAGTTATATTTCTTCATAACCCCCAAGAATTTAAAAATAAAACAACCTTTTAGTAGTCTGTCTCTATCACAGCCAGGAATAGCACTTTTTTTTCCTTAACTGTGTTTAGTTTACATTCCTTCCTTAGGTCTAGGCTATAAACAGCAGAAGCAGGCAGGGATGTTACACCACACAGCGAGCTGGCAAGTGGAAGCTGCTAGATAAAAATTCTTAAATCCATTCAACAAAACTTTAGTAAGACCCTCTATGTTACCCATGCAGTTTTCTGTCACAAGGTCTTCAGTGGGGAGTGACAATAGATATTGCTCTTGGGTACTGTCTTTACCTCTGATAAATTTCACTGAATTCATTTATATTAAACACCCATTCAAATGTATAACTCTGGGAAATGGGCACATCCATGTGTATTACACAAGATTCTCCACAGGAGCTAAAGATGGGGAAATTTAGAGTTATAGATTGGCCTACACAGTAGGGACTGGGTAGCCAGACAACAGCTGGATGGAAAAAAACAAGCCAGCATCCTCTTGGACCTTGAAGCTGACTGTCTCAGTAGTTCCAAAGCAATGGTGGGAGCCTGGGAGATTCCTGAAAAGCTGCTGGTATTCAGTTATCATTGGAAGGCCAAAGAGGCTGGGGTCTGAGTCAGTAGAGCACACCCGCAGCAGCAGTGGACTTGCTTGGGGAGGAGCAACCGCTTTTTCCTCTCATATCTCTTTACATATGAGCTTCCCACTGGACGTTGCTACCTGTGAAGAGTTTAACATTTATTTAATCCCTTCTGGAAATGCCTTCATAGAAGAGCCCAGAGATGTGTTTTTCTATTGACTCCAGACCCTGTCATTTCACGGAATTAGCCACTACACCTTGTGATCTCTGTTCCAATCTACAGAGCATTCCCACCACTCAAAATGTCCTTTCTTGTAGTTTTGAAGTCACAAAGCCTTGTTACATTCCCTGATTTATCATCTTTGTTTATTTGTTTGTTTGTTTGTTTGTTTGTTTTTTATTACCTTGTACAAAGCTCAAGTCCAAGTGGATCAAGGGCCTCAACAGAACAGCAATGGCTCAGGCTCTAAGATCAACCGTAGACAAATGGGACCTCATGAAACTGAAAAGCTTCTATAAGCAAAGGGTACTGTAAATAGGGACAAAACGGCAACCTACAGATTGGGAAAATATCTTTACTAACCCTACCTTCTTGTTGAAATTTGCCTGATGAAAAATTCCACACAATGAAATCACAAGATACATAATTTTTGTCTGGCTGCCGTTACTCAGCAGTGTTTTTGAAATGATCTATTTATTCCTACTTACTGAGAAATACGCTCTCATGTGTGAAAATAACACAATTTGTCCATCTGCCTGTTGACTGACATTTGAACAGATGTAAAATAGTAGAAATACAAAAAGTAAAAAGGCACACAAAATAAAATATTATTAGTGATTATAAAAAGGCTAATTAAAACAAGTTATAACTATATATCCACCAAGCTCTGTGTATGAGTGACTGTTATCCAGCTGACCATAAGTACCTATTGAATAGATGAGCTAGCGCTACTTCACTTTAAGATGTGGTACCAAATTTTGGAACTATACTAAAAGTAATAGCAGTATCGCAATAACTTATATACGAATTATGTGTTGAAATGGTTTTTTGAAAAGATTTAATTAAATTTTCATTCTTTAAATTTGTGACTACTAGGAAATTTGAATTTACATATTCCTGAACAGTGATTTTGGACTGCAATTCTAAGTCTAAAAATGAATCTTAAAAAGATACAGAAAAACCCTGAAATTTTCATATATTGTTGGTGAAGACATAAAATACTACATCATTTCAAAAAAGAACTAAAGGATCTTCTATAAAGTTAGCCAAATCCTTAGTACATAACCTAGTAATGCTACTACTACAAGAGTCTATATAAGGGAGATGAAAACATGTGCACTCAAAGATTTGTACATAATATTTGTCTTACTCATAATGACCACACTCTTGAGACAATTATTGTTCCAATTCAGCTATAAGTCACACTTCAGACTCTTCATTCCTTTCAGCATGTAATGTAATTCATAAAGTTAAGGTGTAATTCTTATCATTATAACAATGGTATAAAAAATAATTACTACAAAGCTACTATGAAAGGTTACATAGAAATCTAAACAATGCACAAAAGAACTCAATGCACAAAAAAATAAATTAAAAAAAACAGTGATGTGCTTATTTTGAATGTGTTCAATAGACTCAGCTTTTCTAATGATCCCATATTCTATTTTTTTTTAAATTTACATATGGCTATGTGTTTCAGTGAATGTTATCAATTTTCCTTGGTGTTAGAAAATATGTGAGGAGACAGCAGATAAGTGTATTGCTTGATATTAGAGTATGAATAGCCTGCCTTGAGTCTGATTTCCACTCCAGAGGGCAGTGACTACCCTTGGTAACTTTCTGAGTTTCCAGATGAAATAGTGGTGTGGTCAATAGTTCTGCTCCTCTAAGACCTTTAGAAAAGAAATAATATTATTATTTGAATGTTATAATATTCATTTTGCATTATATTCTTTTGCAAAACAGTCATTAATAGTTTTCCTCTACAAGAGCTTCCTTCAAAGCAAGAGCTTTGATTGTATCTGTTTTCCTGCCTACAATATATTTTGTCTTGTTTTTTTTTTCTGGTTGTAATAAATGTTTGTTTGACTTTTTAAATTGGATGTGAACAACTCATAAAAAGGAGACTCCCTCCTACAAAGGTTTTACAAAAATGGTTACCACAAACATACTGAAAAACCTGCTGAAAAGAAGCAATAAATTAATTTTATTTGACATTTCTCCAGAGCCTTTGGTTCCTAAGGCCTGTATAAGTTTCTCTTGATTGAGTTCTGATACTGCTTGGGACTAAGGCAACTTCCTCCTGATACCAAACTAAATAAGGTTCATTCGCACTTGAGAAAGTTGATTAGAAAACTACTCCATTTTCCATTACATTTTTTACATAGCCATGAATGAGCAAATTTCTTCTCCATTCCAGACTACTGAGCAATCATAGCAGGTAATAAATGTTGTCCCATTGTGAATGCAATGTGGAATCTGTGACTTTGTTATCTGCAGAGGAAGTCAAGCACTTAAGCAACAGTATAGAAAGCTCAAGTAGCTATGGTATAATTCTGATTTGTTTTTAGAAAACTCTTAATTTCCTAGTTACAAAGCCAAATAAGATCAGCCCCTTAAAACTACTGAGCCATGAAACCCATTCTCCTTAAGGGCTTTAAATTTGGGAGCACACTCATGAAATTTATAGCTTTGATGAGATATATTTTGCCTACAGTCAAGATGAGAACTAGACCATTGGTTTCCCAGCATGACACCTATGTGTTCTTGTGTGCAGAAGATTTCATTAGGCTCATAATATCACAGCCAACATCACATTAATGTTTACAAGGTTGCTTTTGTCACTTTTACATCTTCCATTTACACCTGCAGCATGCTAAATAGCTCACTCTAAAAATAAGACCCTGCTTTCACTGCCACTGTCAGTGGAGTGAAATAAAACCCACTGTTTTCATATTCATGGTGTTCAAGCCACAGATTAGCAGAAGAGACAGCTTCTAGAAACAATAGATAATTGGATCAGATCAGATGCCCTTATAAGCATGCATGTAGTAGCTTTCATTATTGATACTTGGTGAGCAGAAAAGGTAGCTGGGCAATTCTGACTCTTACTATGTGAGGCAGAGCCTGATCTAAAGGAGACATGAGGTTACTATTGCTTTTAAGGATAGATTAACTTCTTCAGGACAGTCAGACTTCAGGACAATGAGCAAAGGAGCTTGTTAAGGAGGACCTAATGTATCTGAAAGGCAGCCACCTCTACAGGAGCCTGCCATCTGCCTCACATAATGAATAAAGAACTCTGCAGGAAGAAACCTATTATTTGGGAATGGTAGTGCTCTTTTTTATTAGGCAGTGAAATTCTGTGATTAAGAAAATCAGTTCTGTTAACAGTGTTCTTAAATTTGTTTAAAGTGTCTAAGATGTTTCATCTGTAATTTTACTATTCCCTCTACCATTTCCTATTATTGACACTCTCAAACACAAATGAGGCAAGAAAGAGTATAATAAATTCTTAGGTACTCTGGAGTGAGACTAAGCAATTATGGATATTATTTCATCTTTAAATAGATGTAAGAAGATGTTTGTTTTGATTCTTAATGGTGATTATATGCAAAGCATAAATAGCTAGACTCCAGGTCCATATTTGTATTTTTTGTACCTTGAGCAGAAATATAGAACTAGTCAGAGCTATAAATCATGGATATATTGCAGCCTCCAGAGTATTGTTAAATTGAATTAGCTTTATAATTGCACTAAGAAGGGATAACACTAGTACCTTCAAAAATGTTATTTTGCTGCTAAAATTAAATTAACAAAAGGACAAAAGGAACATCTGTTTGGGGTTATGATACTTTCTCCTAGGGAATACTTTCTTTTGAGGCTATCTTATTGGCCTGCATTGATTTGGATTTTATTATTTTATTGAATCTAATTCTAAAAGTCAGGAATGGTCACATGGAAATCTCCTGGTACAATATTGGTCTTCAGGGTCTTTGGACACATTTCTTCTTTGCTCCTACATCCTAGCTCCTGAGGGAGAAAAGAGAAGTCTTGCTTGATACTCACAGTTCCAGTTCTGTATCACTTCATCATCAGACAAACTGAATCTTTATACTATTGAACAAAGCAATCCTTCAACACCATGATTCTGTCCTCTAAGAGCTTGACTACCTCATGTATCTTTAATTTTTTATTAGTTAAGAGTTTCATAGAACATGTTTGATCACTTTGTGCTCTTTCGTATTTGTAACACACAAAGATCACTTTTTTGGCTGCCCCATTATTCTTACATCTGTGGGCTTCCACGGGATCATAGACCACATACCAAAGGCTACACTCTCAGAGAAATCATTCTTCCCTCTTCTAGCACTAATAATTGCCAACTATTCCATGGTAATAGTTGGCATTTCATGCCCAATTTCTAGCTTTATGCTGGGATTGGATCTGCCTCAGGCTTGCACAGGTCTTGTGCATGCTTTCACCCCTGTGAGTTCATGATGTGACTTCTTTGTGTGTAGCAGCCATGAAGTATCCAGAAAATGCCTTTCCCTTGTAATCACCCACCACATTGAGCTCTTACATGCTTTCTGCCTCATCTTATGCATAGTCTCGAGGCCTTCGGAGAAAGAGGAACTACAAAAGATGCTTCTCAAATGAAGATTGAAATGTCGACCTACGGGTTTCACAGTAGGTCATTAGTCATGTTAGTTCCATACTGTGTCCATCTATCAGATTAAAAACACTAAGTATTCCCTTAAGGCTATGACTTGTCTAGCTAAAGGTTTTTGGCCTGATAATGGTTCCAGATATTGGTATCATCTTGTGAAATAGGACTTAAATCCAACCAAGAAATGGTTAATGACTCCCATGATGTTTGTGCTATTATTACACCATTGAGCATGTCTTGCCAGATCAATCATTATTGTACCTTCCAGGGTTCACATCTGGGTATCACTTTTCTCCTCTGGTAGTGTGATTAGCAAATACTGGCACCATAAAAACTAACCAGTGGGAATGAAGCTCTCGAATCAGCACTAGCTTGATTGTTTTTCCATATTCTATGATTCAAGTATGTGGTGTTTTTGGCAATATGCTCTCACCATCAAGATCTGGGGATAAAATCAAGAGCAATGTGACTATCCTATAATGTTTGGGGGTATTTGGGACCTCATTCACCAACAAACAACTCCACTTGTACTATGGTTTTATTTATTAGCCTCTGGCGGCTAATAAGGATGTTGTTGCTCTGTAATGACGTAAATCCATTCTCTCTCTCTCTCTCTCTCTCTCTCTCTCTCTCTCTCTCTCTCTCTCTCTGTGTGTGTGTGTGTGTGTGTGTGTGTGTGTGTGTGTGTACAAACATTTATTTGTTTCCTATGTGTGTTTCCTAAGTTTTTCCCAAAGGTCTTATTAATCTTTCCTCACACTCTCTCTTCTACTCTCCCTCTACTCTCCACACTATGGCTGTCTTTCTGCTGTATTATTTCCTTTTCACCCTTTCTACAAGTGCATTCTATCTACCACCCCTAAAAATCCCCTACCAATACTCCCTAACTGATTTTTGACCTTTCTATATCTCATATAAATGAATAGTGCAGACTTTGTCTTTCTGTGAGTGATTTATTGCACTCAGTCTACTTTTCTCTAGGTACATCATGTAAAATGGTTCTCTTATTTTATAAATACAGATAATTACAATGTTGATATACCACACTTTCTTTATTCATCTATCAATGGATGCTTAGTTTGCTTTCTTCTTGTGAAGGTTGATATATCTTCTCACTCCTCCTATTGGTTCTTTTGCTTGTCCAGAGAATGCTGAAGAACACACACACACCTTTTATTGCAGCTGTAATTCTGCAGAAGGCATACATACATTAGCTCATGTCTCCTATTTCCCACTATTTTAGGTACATATTTAGAGGTGATGTCATTGGCTCATATATTAATTCCATTATTTGTTTCTATGTTGTTTGAGACAGGATCTCACTATATAGTTCATGTTGGTTTTCACCTCATGATATTTTTGTTTCAGCCTCCCAAGTGCTGCAGTTGTGTCTGTCAGCATGTCTGGCTTTACTTTTAAGTTTTTGATAATCTTCCTTCTAAATATCAACAGAAGACATATCATTTTGTATCTCTAACAACAATAGACATGGATTTGTATTTCTTTCATAATTCTTTCCATCTCTGTTTCTTTACCTGTAAGACAGGAACTTCCTTAAGCACTTCAAAGCTCCTGCTTCTTTGTGCAAATAAGGAAAAGACTTCCGTCCAGCTCCCCCTGGCCCTTCCTATCAGCATTCATTCTCCCTGTACCTCATGGAATCACTGCTTCATTTAACCATGTGCTTTTCTCCTCAGCTACTTGACAACCTGAACTATAAACTCAGGTGAGCTAATCAGTGCTACTAAATGACCAAGATATACGAACTTCATTTCAAGTACAGACTGGGATGGTATGGACTTTTATGTTTTTACTTAGACTTTTCCATATGTCTACAGTCCACAAATTTTGGCGAGGTAGTAACCAGGCTCTCTCAAAGCCTCAATCACGTTTATAATAAAGATGAAAAGAGTAGATAGATAGATAGATATAGATAGATATAGATATAGATATGTAAGTATATATATACTTACATACCACTTATTAGCTCATTTGTCCTGTCCCATCAGATATACTGAATAAAGGATGTAACTTTGTAAGATCCACCAGATCTCCTTCCTTTACTGACACATCATTCTGTGAACCCACATTCATTCTGTATATCTACCATGGCTTTAATACTGCTCACCCGATTATACCACTCACAGTTATAGTCTTCTGCTCAAATATCAATAATGGTTCCTTAATTTGTTCATCAAACAGCCCCTACTATGAGCTGCACTCTGTGTGATATGCTGCCTTGATTCTTAGTTGAGTCTGGGTGCAGGCATATAAAGAGAGCGAAAGCTACAATGAATGTTCTAGTAGAAGTTGATAAAAGAGGCTACAGAAGAGAGTAGGAAAGCTAAATAAGCTTAGGCCTTGGGACAAGGATCTCAAAAAATAACACTTGAGTCTGGCCTTGAAGGCACAGTTTATGTCTTTAACAGAAAGAGTGGTTAGCGTGAGTCATGTATCAAAGAAACAAACAAACTGACAATAGACAAAGGCAGTCTGCAAAGGCTAAAGATAGTTTCGCTTTCCTGAATCAAAGAAAATACCAGCCAGAAAGTACTCAGAGCGCAGTCTGGGAAGATATGAGGAGACCCTGTCAGGAAGAGCCTCTGCTTTTGCTAAGGACTTTGCATTTAGTTCTTTAGAATTGGATAAGGAGTTAAAGCACATGAATCTTAAGAAATAGCTGAGATGGTTGTACAGCATTGTGAATGTCATTAATACCACTGAACTGTATATGTTAAGTGGTCAAAATAGCACATTTTATGTCATAAATTTTACCATAATTTTTAAAATTTAATCACAGGATATAGAAGGAGGCCATTGAGATGTATATTTTTTAAATGGGTAAATTGTGACTATGAATTATATTTTAATAATGTTGTTGAAAAAATAAGCCTCCGAGAAACAAACCACGTGGGAAGTATTTAAAGCACTGATACTCTGGCTCTGTGCTCTGGTCAATTAAGTCAGAATGTCTGGAGGTGGGCTAAGCATCTCATGCCTAGTGAAGTGCTCCAGGCCATTCTGCTGTGCAGTCACACAACAGAGCACCGCTGAAGGCAATAAGGAGCCAGTGAGGAATTTTAATCAAGGGAATAACCTCATCAGATTTGCATTTCAGGAAATCTACTTTGTCAATTGCGTGGAACACAGATCATCAATTCTTCAGCTCTGTGTGAGAAGCCATGTGAATGGCAATAGAGACTATATTCATAGTAGACACCTGAAAACAACTCCAGACAAAGCTTAGAACACATACAAAAAATGGCTACTCAGCAAGGAAAGATCCCAGCACCTGGAGGTATTAAGTCCACTCGTGTGTGTTTCTGCTGCCTTGCACTGGGGTTATGGAGGAAAAATTGCCTTTGTTTTTGTTTGTTTGTTTGTTATTTTGTTTTGTTTTTGAGACCTGTCTGCTGCTCAGCCATGTTTCCTACTAACCTCATCATTAGCAATATCTGATTATCACCCAATCCAGAAGCCTTCTTCACTATGTTTCATTCCTAAAAATTATAATGTATATAATTTAAGATTCACACTAATAATGTGTGTTTAAGAAAACATACATTCAAGTAACATCAGTAAAAGTAAGCTAGACAGTAAGTTCACAGATCCTACCCTACAATTCTGTAGTTTCTGCCTAGTTAACTATCAGGGTCTCTTCCAAATCACAACCTCTGACAACCACTAAACACACGTTTCCTTCCCACAATGTGGTGTAGGTGAAATCATGGCACATAGCAGCTAAATATGGCTTCCTCCACTTAAATCATCTGTCCTGTTGCATACATTAGAATTCATTCCTTTCTCTTGCTGAGTGAAGTTTCAGTTCTCCAGTTATGCCATGGTTGTCTCTCCATACCTCAATCCAGACACACTTAAGAGTTTTCCTGTTGTATTACTTTGTTTTCTGCTGCTTTGATAAAACACTACAACCAGAGGAATAGGAGTCCATAATGGAGGGATGGTAACAGAAAGAGGAACAGGAAGTTGAGAGTTCACATTTTTAACTGAAAGCACAAAACAGAGGAGTGGTGCAAAATAGACAGCCAGTGATGCTTTTTACTACTAAATCCTACCCTCAATGGCATACTTTCTTCAGCAAGAATGTGCTACAAAGAGCTCCAAAAGCAACAACTCCAACTAGGGCCAATATATCACTCAATCTTACAGCTTGACTTTCCATGATGTTTATATGATCCTTACTAATAATTTGCTTCCTGAAGAACGCAGGCGAGTATGGGAAGAGGCGAGAATACATGCAGACAGGATTCACCAGACAGACAGCACATACCCAATTGGCTCTGAAACAGTTCCAGAACAAGATCCACAGTGGAATTACAATTCTGCTGGTGGTATTTTAGCCAGAGACAGGTTCATCACATGCCTTCTGGCTGGTCTTAGAAAAGCGGCCTTAAAGCCTGTAAATTTTGAAAAACTTCAAGAGGTTGTCCAAGACAAACAAGAGAATCCATCTCAATTTTTCGAACACCTTACAAAGGCTTTATTACAACATACCAACGTAGACCCTGACAACCCAGAAGGTAAGCAACTTCTGATGACCTATTTCTTCTCCCAGAGCTACCCCAACATAAGAGCCAAACTTAAAAAACTAGAGAGGGGACCCCTGACTCCACAGACAGAAGTCTTAGCGCTGTCCTTCAAAGTGTACCATGGAAGAGATGATAAGATCCGCAAGCAGAAATACCATATGCTGGCAAAGGCTGTCCGACCAGCCCAAGCCACTACCCTGGACTCATGGTCTCCTAAGACTCAGAGACCACCAGGCACCTGCTACAAATGTGGTA
>NW_022196903.1:8134013-8134932 GCF_008632895.1 Mastomys coucha
TTAAGCTTCTTAAAATCTATCACTGCTTCTTACAAAATCTGTCAGAAGTCTGACCCCAACTCAAAGTACCGTAACACCCCTTTTCCTACCCATCAGGCTAGGGGTTCCCTTCCTGGAACTGACTGGCAACTTGACTTTACCCATATGCCCACTGTCACGCGTGCCAAGTACCTCCTGGTCTTGGTAGATACCTTCTCAGGGTGGGTAGAGGCATTTCCCACTACGAACAAAAGGGCTCAGACAGTCTCCGATCTCCCCATCCGAGAGATTATCCCCCGGTTTGGTGTCCCAACCTCTCTCCAATCAGACAATGGTCCTGAATTTACTTCCCAGGTCTCTCAAATCTTATCTAAGGCCCTAGATATCCCCTGGCATTTTCACATTCCTTATCACCCTCAATCTTCTGGTAAGGTAGAAAGAACTAATTGCTCTTTAAAAACCACTCTTGTTAAGCTGTCACAAGAACTTCACCTTGATTGGGTAAAACTCCTACCCCTGGCTCTTTTCAGGTTACGAGCTCTCCCAAAGCGACATCTCCTCATCTCTCCCTTTGATCTCATGTATGGACGCCCAGTCTCCTGGCCTTTCACCTAAATGCTCTCCCCTCCCAGACCATCTACTTCATTACTTTGCCACCTCCGTTCTCTCCTATGGAACTTTGCTGACCACCATCTACCTCGGCCATACATTGTCTCCTGTCCACTACCTATCAACATTGGAGACCAAGTCCTTCTATTCCCTCCAGGTCATCGACCCTCACCTCTCTCTCTCAAGTGGCAGGGCCCTTTTAAAGTGATTCTTGTGACCCCTACAGCTGCTAAACCTGAGGGACTCTCTTATTGGGTCCATCCATCTCACCTCAAACCTTTCATTCCTCCACCTAAAAATGACTCTTCTTCATACACATCAATCTTAACAG
>NW_022196903.1:8135960-8136727 GCF_008632895.1 Mastomys coucha
ACAACATGAACTAACTAGTACCCTCGGAGTTCCCAGGGTCTCAACCACCAACCAAGGACTGCACATAGGACCGTGCTCTATTAAACTCCAGAGGACAATGAGATCATCTACCTTGTCCCCAATCCCAGAAAATGAGACTCCACTCCAGCGGCCGAGCTCGACCCCACTGGATTAGACATGGGTTTCTCATCCTCCCCCTGTTGTTCATTTCTATCCAGGGTAGCCCTTATGTCTGGAGATTTGAGGTTCAAGAAACCCCCACAGATAACAAACAGTCTTTCCAAATAGGGTCGAGAAACTGCTCCATAGCTGGATGCCAAGAACCAATCCAAATTGCCATCATTCCAGTGTCTGTAATGCCATCTAAATATTATGATCTCTATACTTGCTTTCTCTTCGACCAGACAGAAGAATATTGTAGAAAGTGGCCAGACGAATATGGGGGCTGCCCATATTGGTCTAGGATCATGGACCAATCATTTCTTCGATCAACATCACAAGACACTTTTTTTCTACATACAAGATCCATGAGATTCCAGACCTTGACCTCGGCATACCAACTCCTTAATGTTACCAGACCTGGATGCTTTAAAGAGTGCTGGTTATGTGTACCTCCTAGAACTAACTCACAATTGTCACTTACAGCATCTCCGGTGATACTGCCCAGTAACGTTACCTTACCCTTTGTCAGCTGCCCTGGCTCCAGTGTCGCCATGACTCCACACCTTACCTCTGTCCCTCTCTTTGGTGTGGCAACCTGTTTTAAG
>NW_022196903.1:8137997-8176568 GCF_008632895.1 Mastomys coucha
AAGGGAGGTATGTTAGCATCCAGAACCTGCGGCAGATATATGGGCGGGTCCACAGACCTGTCGCCAGGGCAATGGCCACTATATTCCCAGAATCCATTGGGTTCAACTCCCACCTTTACCTGGGACTACTACATCACAGCCTGTATATATGAGACAATTCCTCCATTTCTCTCTCTCTCCCCTCTCTCTTTCTGCACAGCTATCCCCCACCCCCTCTCAATTAAACCTCTTGCACGTGGAACTGTCTAAGCCTGGTGCCTGCAGACACGTCCCGCCACGACTCAAACCCATCGATGGTTTCTTAAAATATTTTAAAATTTTCATGCAATTTTTAATTTTTAAAATTAATATACATAATTTGCCTTCTTCACCCTTCATACCTATGTATGCCCATTTAATCTCAAATTTATGGCCTCTATTTAGTTGATTTGTGTGTGTGAGTGTGTATGTGTGTGTGTGTGTGTGCGCGCGCGCGCGCGCGTGCGCACGCATGGGTGTGCATGTGTCTGTGTGTGCATGTGTGTTCCTAAATATATAAATATAACATACTGAATCCGCTTACTGTTAAAATGTTACCCATATGTATATGAGTTCAGATGTGACCAATTGGAGGGGGAAGTTCTCCCTATTCTCAACATTTCTTAGCTGCCTGTAGTTCCTTGCCTAGGGTTGAAACATAAATGAGATTAATCCTCAAAAACTTTTATTATAATTTACTATGAAAATAGCCACATGGCTCAAAGAGGTTTTGTGTGAGGACAGGAACTGGGGTTGTGCAGAGCAGGCCAGTCTTGCCTGAGTTTGAAGGTTCTGAGGCCAGAAATAACTCTGTAACTAGCCCTCGGAGCAAGACCTGAACATTGTTAACACAGCTAGAGAAACAGAACAGTGAAAAACCTGGAGCCAAAGCACTTGGAGTCCAAACTGTCAGTGATGAGATCCCCTATGTAAAGAAGTATTCTTGAAAGCTAGGGTCAGATCTCAGAGAGTAGAACAATTCAATGTGCATTCAGAAGAAAAGATATCTGAACAAGATTTAACTTTATTTCTAAATTGGAATATTATTTGTCCTGTGACCCACATTTCTGAAAAAAAAACAAAAAAACAAAAAACAGAGTCATTGAATCCCTCTATCTGTTGTTCTTTATAGAGTCCACATTGAATAAAACTCTCATTTTTTTTTACCAGAAATACTACACTTTCAAGGAGCTGTAACATTATTTAATAAAAACAGAATGGATGTAGCTTAGAATATCAATGATAATATAAATATAAAGAAATAGCTGTTGAATTTAAAATACATACACAATTTGTAACCAAATCATTTTCTAAATGGACAAAATTAATAATTTTGTCATTTCTAAGATCTTTAGATGAGTTCAGCACAGATCAGTCTGTGAGTATTCTAAACACATCTGAGAAGGATATGTCTCTGCTTTGTAAAGGTTTGCATTTGTCTGCAGTTCACTGAACATACAAAATGTCAAAGGAATATCTCAGCATGTGGGATTCACACTTCATTTTCTAGTACACTGTAGAACATAATGGCTCTGAGCATCACTGAAAAATGACAGGAAACATTTCCACTGACTGTTAGGGACTACTTAGTGCCATACTCAACCTGCAGCTCTGTCTGTGTCTGTGTCTGTGTCTGTGTCTGTGTCTGTCTGTCTGTCTGTCTGTCTGTCTGTCTCTCTCTCTCTCTCTCTCTCTCTCTCTCTCTCTCTCTGTGTGTGTGTGTGTGTGCCTCTCTCTCTGTAAATGTCTCTGCCTCTCTCTGTCTTTCTCCTCTCTCCTTTTCTTGCTGTATCTCTCTGTCTATGTCTCTCTGTCCCTCTGTCTCTGCCTCTTTCTCTCTGTATCTCTCCATGTCTCTCTGTCTCTGTCTTTGTCTCTCTCTCCCTGCACCTCCCCTCACTGTCCCCAACCCCAGGCCATCTGATATCCTAAGCATTTTCTATGTGAAGGACATGTGTTAGTTAAAGTGCAAACTTTTATCATTGCTCCTGCTGCCTGGAAATCAGAGACATTCTAACTACAAGAACATATACAGACTACTTATCAATCAATCACATAGCCTGGGGTCTATATCTTCAAACTCTTAGAGGGAATCCCCACTTAGTCTCATAGGCTTGAACTCTCCTCATATTCTACTACATACCATGCTTAATACACGGCATTAAGAATGCCATTAATAAATCTCATATACAAAGGGACAATGTGTTCAATATCCTTGAAACCTCACTTTCTGAGACTCTTACTAGCATAAGCCTCTTACTCTGAATTCATTTAGCACTGGTTTATATTTTTCTCCCTGTTTAGTGCTTCATGTTCTATGAATGTCATTTACTCCCTGAGGGCTGGGCTGCAGGGACAGTTGTGGGAGACAGGCCGAGGAACCAGCTTTTCCGTGTTAGAAGCACTGAGCTCCTCCTCTTGGAAAAACACAAAAGGTGGACCCTAGTCCTTGGTGGCCTATGCTCATGTAGAGGGGCTGTTGGAAACAAATGAAATGTGCTATTCTAGGTCTGTGTTCAACAATACCTTGGAAAGGCTCTACCATGCTGAGGTACAAAAACCACTCTAAGACAAGCAGGATTCTCACAGAGCACAATTGCAGACCTCCTTTGTGGTTTTACTACTTCTGGTTTAAGCAGGGTGAGTAGATTCTCTTGATGCTTCAAGGGAAGGAGAATGAACCCATACTGAAGAGCAATGGATGGAAATCTTTCCCAGTATGTTAGTCTCAGTCTTTCAGCAAGACTGAAAATTAAAAACGAACAAACAAATAAACAAAGGAAGAATTTCTGCAATGCATAAGGCAATCATACCTTACTATTAAGAGAATTCCTGCCTCTCACTAACCATACAGGGCCTAACCCCAGGATCTGCTGTATGGCCTATATATGTGTATAGTTTTGATCTTTTCAGTCACAAAATCCATTAGTGTTCTGGTTATTATTAATTTGAAGTACAGGCCACTCTTCAGGAATGGGGCTATATTGGGACAACAGACAACACTGAAAACATTTTACAAACACATTCATAAATGCTCATGGAAGCTTCATTTTTCTAGACTGAGTCTGAATGAAAAATGTAACAATGGCCAAATCTTGAAGTAAGTGATTTTAGTGAATTTAAGCATTCTACTTCAGCCATAGAGAAAGAGCCAGGCATTTGTAAAAAGGGCAAGAGATTTTAAAGTTTCTACAGTAAGAGAGGGAGATTCTAGTACAAATAGAGCTCAACTCCACTGGGGGTGCGGGGAGATCAAGATGTCTTTTCAATTTTGTAGTATGTTAAAGGAAAGATGCTAAAGGATATCACAAGATGAGGCTGCCAGTCAGTGTGATTTTAGCCATCTTTGTGCTCTCACTAGACTTTCATTGGTGTTAGCCTCCTCCTCTCCTCAGGGACTAGGAGACAGTGTCTCAATCTCTTTCAGTGATTGCATGCTCAAGTCATAGATTTGTATCTCAAAGAGACAGGAAATGGATTTAAACATTTTCCAAAGTACTGCAGGTCAGTCCTAAGGTCAGGAGTACATGAAAAGAAACAGGAATTTGGCTTTCTCAGGCAGGTCACTGTCCTAATGACATGGCCTTAAACAGAAAAAAAGCCATGTTTGAGTACGTTCAAGTCTCTTTGTCTGAGTGGTGGCTCAAACAAGTTGTTTGTGTTGTCACATTTACCTTTCAGGATCCTGAGATTTCTACCTCCTGATAGTCATGGCATTGTTATTTCCTTCTTTTGAGTCAGGCAAGAGCTATCAGTGGCTTTGAACCAAGGTAATTGTGATGCAAATGAAAGGGTGATCATGACTGCATGTATGTAATCATGTTACATAACACAGGAACACCACTACTCAACCCCTAATTCTAAACTGAAATTCTAATGTCCAAGGTAGTTGTCATTAGTGGGTCTGTGGGGGTTACATACTGTGAAGAGTGTCTAAACGGGTCGGATTGGTCCCCTTATGAAAGAGGCCTCAGAGAGCTGCTTACCACTTCTACCCAGTGAGTACACATGGAGCCATCTCTGCACCAGAAATGAGGTGACACTGAATCTGATGGCTTTGTAGTCTTAGACTTCTAAGACTCCAGAAGTGTGGGAAATAAAACTGTTGCTACACAGCCAGAGTTGAGTAAGATAAGACTTGGCTCGTTTGCTGGCTTTGGTGAAATGTCATCAAGTCACACAGAAAGAAATGAGCCGGAAGAACTGAAGATGGTCCAAGCTAACAACAAGTAGGAAGGTTCCCAATCTTATGACTCCAAGGAAATGAACTCTGTCAACAACTGGACTGGGTATGTAAGTAATCCTCACTGAAGAGTAGTCAGATGAGATGCCATCTCAGTGTGATATCTTGTTGACAGTTCCCCAGAGGACCAACCAAAACCTAGGTCCAGACTCTATTTTTATTTTTATTTTTATTTTTGTTTCACAGATACTGTGTTTTATCAGTGTGTATATGTGTGTTTTTTAGTTAAGTTTGAGGAAATTTGTACCAGGCAAATTTAAAAGACTGGTATTTCTTTTTTTTTTAAGGTTGTTACTTATAAAATCACATTCAGTTGTATACTCTTGTAATTTTATTCTCCCTTGAGGGAAACCTGTTTTAACGTGTAGATCATCCAGATGTTGCATCCTGTATCCTTTCCCCTCTGAGAGATGTAGGGTATATTCTAAAAAGAAAAAAAAAATGACAAAAATCAACACTTTGTTAAGTCAGAGTTGCCCTACCTTTTGCGCACTACAGAGACATATTCATCAGACTCTGCCTCACTGTGACAAAATACTCACATGGATCTTTTAAGAACAGAAACATTTACTTTGCTCACAGTCTCAGAGGTTTCACCCCAATGGGTCAATGGGCTCCATTTCTTTCAGGCCAACAAAGAGACAAAAGCAATGTGAGGAAAGGGCATGGCAGAGGAAGCTGTTCAGCTTATTGTGGCCAGGAAGTGAAAAAGACCGAGAAACACTAAGAGAAAAACAGGAAGCACCAAAAGCCAAGACTTGTCTTCCAACGTCTTGCCATGTATGGACCACTTTCTCCAGCCAGGCTCTGCCTTTCGCAGTGCCTCGACCTCCTGAGGTCAGAGCCCTCCTAATGGCATCTTCTCTGGAAATACCCTTGCAGACCCATTTTCAGCTATGTTTCCCTAAACCTCTAAGTGTCTCTTAACTCAGCCAGTTGATAATTTAGATTCATCATAATTGTTCTATTTCAGATTCTAAAGATAGCTGATATAGCTCACATTTATATAGCACATAGGCAAGTTAAATGAGATACCTCTGAGTGGGTGCTCTCTTGTCTCTGAATGAAATATGACAGGAAAGGGCTATCACACGAGAATCTGTGATTTCTCTATGAATTTTTTCATAACATTACAGAAAACTGTATGGTTCACTTATGTAAGTATATTCTTTATATTTTTATATATGTGATTTGTAAAACAGATGCAATAAAATAGAAATTAACCCAAGTAAATGAAACCAGGAATATATTAAATATAAGTTAGCATCCAAGGCTAGCATTGGACAATGGTAGTACAGAGAGGTTGGCCCTACAGAGTTATTAAAGTCAAGACTGAGACCTGGCTCCAAGCTTCCTGGAGGCCAAGCAGCTAGAAATTAATGAGTAGTCTAACAGATTTTGATATGTTATCAGTAGGAGAAATGTATTTTCCATTAGTTGCCTAATTCTTTAATACTTCATACAAAAATTCCTTTGCAGATAAAGTTTAAATACATGAAGTTTTGTGCAAAATAAAGGGATTGCTAATTAAAGGAAATGTATAAAGAACGTGTTTACAAAAGTGTCTTTCATGAATAACTGATGGTTTCAAAAAACACATTATAAGAAAGAGGGTTTCAAAAGGTTCCCAGGTTAATCACGGTACAGGGTGGGGGGTAAGCAAAAGCCTGCTGCTTTGAAGGTTTAATCCAAGATGATTATCCAACCTCTTTGTTGAACAAACTTTGCAAATATGGCCTTCTCAGAAAATTCACAGGGATTTCTGTGGGAGTTTGAAATGTCAGCAGAGCATGCTTTCTGTTGATAGTACCCCAGAAAAGCATTCTAACAGTTGGGGTAGGGTTGGAAGGGAAAGATGGTAAGATTGTTTCGTTCCCTGATTTCTATGCTATGCTGTGTCATAGAATTTCTGGAGATGTTGCTTGGCATAACTCAGGGAGAAAAAAAAATAAAACAGAGAAAGACAACAAGATAGTTTGATGAGAGCCAGCTGTACAAATCCTCAGCAATTACTGGTGATACAGGATTTATTTCAAGAGGTTAGAATCATGACTTTCATACAGATTGAAAGGGGAAAAATGAATGCTAAAGATATTATTTAACTCATTGTCAAAAAGATATTATAGTAGGTTCAAGGGAGAATACAGAGGGTAGATACCATTTATAAATCAGAAATATAGAAATGAATTTTCAAATGGCCTCAAGAGGGGCTTTTCCAACAGAATAAGCAGGCTTCCTCCCACCACTCAACCCATTTGCATTTCCATTGCCATGTGCAATGTGCTTCACCATTGATTATAAAGTAGCTCCAAGGTAATGAAAGGATACAATTCAATAACTGTGGAAAGGTGTTTCCAGACAGGAGGATTTCAGCTGGGATGCAATGGAAAGGAATAATTCTCCTTGATTTAGTAGTTCTCATGTTCTAGGCCTTCTCAGAGGGCACACAGGAACACTGGAGCAGCTGAGACAGGATCTGTCCAGTCTACATCTGCACCAGGGAGCTAAGGCTGTTCCACAGCCCACTGGTCCCAACAGGAGAGAGCTGGTCTCCCAGAAGTGCTAACACAGGCTTACAGGTACACAGGAGGGACAAGCTCCAGCCAGAGACAGCAAGCCCAACTAACACCAGAGATCAACAGATGGTGAAAAGCAAGTGCAAGAACCTTACCAACAGAAACCAAGACTACTTGGCATCATCAGAACCCAGTTCTCCCACCACAGCAAGTCCTAGATATCCCAACACACAGGAAAAGCAAGATTTGTATCTAATATCATATCTCATGATGCTGATAGAGGAATTTAAGAAAGACATAAATAACTCCCTTAAAGAAATACAAGAGAACATAGGTAAACAGGTAGAAGCCCATAAAGAGGAAACACAAAAATACCTTAAAGAATTACAGGAAAACACAACCAAACAGGTGAAGGAATTGAAGAAAACCATCCAGGATCTAAAAATGGAAGTAGAAACAAAAAGGAAATCACAAAGGGAGACAACCCTGGAGATAGAAAACCTAAGAAAGAGATCAGGAGTCATAGAGGCAAACATCACCAACAGAATACAAGAGATAGAAGAGAGACTCTCAGGGTCTTGCTCTTGTTTTGGGAGGAGATTCTCAACCAGGTGATCCCATAGTGGACCAATCTCCATATTATGCCTGTTTGACCTTCTTCATGCATGAGTGCACAATCTAAGCAAACAAAACAAGCCATCTTACCTCTAGAATTTTCTCTGTTGAACTTGAGAAGAAGTTTCTTTCTTCCTTGCGACTTGAGAGTTCTATTCACACATGAGCATTTTCACACATGGAGGATGGCCCTAAGCAATAAAGGTAGAAAGAACCCAGATTCCACATCCTGAGAGCATGGAAGCTTCTCTGTGCTTGACATTCCTCCTTTCTGAGCCAATCCTGTCATTTTCCAAGAAACCTATTGAGTCTATGCTGAGTTCCTGTAAAATTATAACGAACCCTGATAATATCGATGGCTCCCATGAGTTTGTTTTATAAACTAGGCTGTCGATTTTTTAATTTATGCAGAGAAGTAACTGCCAAGCAAAATGCACTATTGCTGTAGGCTGTTTAGCTCATTGTTTTCCCTGGAGGACAGAATATGTACAGAACCAAAGGATGATGAAAGGCCATGACACCAGTGCCCTGTCAGGATACAAGGAGTGAGGCAATCTCAAGGGTGCTCTTTTGACAATTCGCGCCACTTCAGGGACATAATATCCATGTTCGGCAGAACAATTTTGCCAGCTAAACAAGGACCCACATCCTTACAGAAGCCACAGGAACAGAAAATTTCTTCTTCTCAGTTTTTCACTTGAATGTTTGTCAGTCATCAAATAATGCAGTTCCCATCATCAGGTGTCATGTCCTATTATATCTTTGTGACCTTGAGTGCCCTTACTTATTGCCCAAAAGCCAGTCACTCACACCAGACTTTCTTTTTCCTTTCTCTTCTTTTCTCTTCTTTTCTCTTCTTTTCTCTCTTTTCTTTCTTTCTTTCTTTCTTTCTTTCTTTCTTTCTTTCTTTCTTTCTTTCTTCCTTCCTTCATTCCTTCCTTTCTCTCTCTCTTTCTTCCTTCCTTCCTTTCTTTCTTTCTTTCTTTTCCAATTGGAAAAATTCTCCATTTCTTCTGGAGTGTGACAATCTACCTACTTCAATTTCATTGTGATATACTTTTATTTCTGCCCAAATTTGAATTTATTCCCACCTTTTTTAAGCCTCTCCTTTCTAGGTGCACAAGTTGCAGGCATGTTGTATCTTCTAGCTTATGAGCTTTTTAATGACAGGGATTCAGTGTTACCATTTGTGTGTGTATGGGAATGCTGCATGTGGATATGGGTGCATGTGTATGTGCATGTATATAAAAGCCAGAGTTCAACCCTGGGTTTTGATCCACATGAGCCAACTACATTGTTTTTCCAAGGTAATAGCTCACATTTGATCTAGCTCAGCTATTAAGCTAGAGTGGTTGGCCAGCAAGCTCCAGGGATCAAGCTGTCCCCACCTCCCTGGGGCTGGAATCAAAACTGAGCCCCACCGTACCTAGATTTTAATTTATAGAATTCAGGTTCTCATGCTTGTAGAACATGCAGTCAGCTGACTGAGGTATCTTCCCAGCCTCATTGTTTGCTTGCTAAAAAAAATAAATAAAGTTTAGGGAAACATTTTTTCATAGCTAGTGGAAGTGCAAACTTATTCAACAACTATGGAAATCAATTTGGCAGTTTCTCAGAAAACTGGGAAACTGGTTCTACCTCAAGACCTATCTATACCACTCCTGGACATATACCTAAAAGATGGTTCAACATCCCATAAAGACACTTGCTCAACTATGTTGATAGCAACTTTATTCGTAATAGCCAGAAACCAGAAACAACCTAGATGTCCCTCAACTAAAGAATGGATAAAGAAAATGTGGTACATCTACACAGTGGAATACTATTCACCTACGAAAAACAAAGACATCATGAATTTTTCAGGCAAATGGATGAAACTTGAGTATATCATCCTGAGTGGAGTAACCCAGTCCCAAAAAGACATGTATGTATTCACTTATAAGTGGATATGAGCCATAAAATACAGGTACCCTGTTACACTCCACAGACCCAAAGACGCTAATCAAGAAGAATAGCCCAAGAAAGGAAAGTTGAATCTCACGTAGAAGGGGGAACAAAATAGTCATAAAGGGCAAATGGAGAGAGGGAACTGAGAGGGTGAGGAATGGGAAGGGTAATGGGGGTGGTTCAGGATCAGGTGTGGGGAAGAACAGGAGAGATGGCTAGATGGCCATGAAAATAAATGGAAATATGAAACTAATGGGTGGTGAAGAGTTGGGGATCATCTCCAGGACAAGACAGAAACCTGGGATAATAGAGGCAACCAATAATCAACGGGGGTGACCTTAGCTGAAACACACTACATTGGGGATATGGAACCTGAAGAATCCACCTCCTGTAGACAGGCAGGAATCACAGAGGAACAACAGAGACACAAACCCACCTGTAAAACTTCCCACAAAAATTTATCCTGTCTACAAGAAACGCAGGCACAGGGGATGGAGTATAGACTGAGGGAATGGCCAACCAATAACTTGCCCAACTTGAGACCCATCCTATAGGCAAATACCAGTCCCTAACACTATTAATGATACTCTGTTTTGAGTGCAGATAGGAACATGTTGTCCTCTGAGAGGCTCCACCCAGAAGCTGACTCAGACAGATACAGAGACCCACGGACAAACAGTGAACCATGCTTGGGGACTCTTAAGAAATAAGGATTATGCTTTCCATATCCAATCATCAAATCCAGACACTATTGTGGATGTCAGCAAGTGCTGGATGACAGGAGTCTGATATAGCTGTCTCCTAAGAGACTCTGACAGTATCCTACTAATACAGAAATAGAGGCTCACAGCCACCCATTGGACTGAGTACAGGGTCCCCAATGAAGGAGCTAGAGAAAGGACCCAAGGAGCTGAAGGGCTTGCAGCCCCTTAGGACGAACAACAATATGAACTAGTACCTTCAGAGCTCTCAGGGACTAAATCACCAATCAAAAAGTACACATGGTGAGACAAATGGCTCCAGCAGCATATGTATAGCAGAGAATGGCCAAGTTGGTCATCAATGTTAGGAGGGGCCCTTGGCCCTGTGAAGGTTCTAAACATCAGTGTATGGGAATGCCAGGGCCAGGAAGCAGGAGAGGTTGGGGTGTTGAGCAGGGGAAGGGAGGAGGGAACAGTGGTTTGTTTTTGTTTTTGTTATTTTATTTTATTTTATGTTTTTTTTGGAGGGGATTCTGGGAAAGGAGATATTGTATGACATATAAATAAAGACAACATCTAATTAAAATAAAAAAGAAATAAGGATTATGGTCTCTAAGGGAATAGGGACTCTGCAAGAAGACTAGCAGAATCAACTAATCTGGACCCTTGAGGCTCTCAGTGTCTGAACTACCAACCAAAGAGCATACACAGGCTCAACCTAGGCTTCCCTGTACATATGTAGGATGTGCAGCTTCTTCTTCATATGAGTTCCAAACAACTAGAATGGGGGGTTATCCCAAAATCTTATGCCTGTATTTGGCATATAGTCTTCTAGCTTGGCTACCTTGTCTGGCCTCAGTGGAAGAGGATACATCTAGCTTCGAAGAGATTTAAAGTGCCAGGGGGGTGTGTGTGATACCCAGGGAGACCCCCACCCACTCATAGGACATGGGGAGGGCAGAAGGAATATGGTAGGGAGTGACCAGGAGGGGGTAGTGAGCAGGATATAAAGTGAATTAGTAAAAACATAAAATTAAATTTAAAAAAAGTTCAATCTAGGTAGTACAAATTAGTCATGATTAAAAAAAACCACACACACAGAATTATGGTGGATGGGGAACAGGAAGTGGGTCTGGGAAGAGTTGGCTGAGTAGGTTAATACAATCAGTACATGTTGTAAAATGTTCTCAAAGAATTAATAATAAAAAGTACTTTTCCAAAAGTTCAGTGTGTAACATAATTATGAAAAATAGTGGATACATAAATATATGTTGGATCTTGAAAGCATTAGCACAAAATCAGTGTACTTTATTGATTTATTTTATTAATTCCATGGATTTGTGCTGCTCAGGTCTTTTTGGGTCACATTTGGCAACAAATCAAAATAATATAAAAAAATTGGGGTGAAGACCTCCTGAGCAGACTTAAATAACCCTGTAGTAGGGATGTACCAAATGTTGGAGGACAGCTGTCACAAAAGCCAGGGGCATCCCCAAATAGTCTACCAGTCCTGTCAGTGTCCCCTTGCCATGGCTCACTTGGAACTTGTTTCTTCTGTACACTGAGCAAGGTGAAATGCTGGTAGGCTGAGAGCTTCATCCTACACTACATGACAAGTAGCTGAATGTTCTCTTGCATAAGATGGAAACTTCCCAAGGAATGACATGGTGTGCTTGGTAACACTTTCCCTGTTCACTTCTCCCTGAATCTTTATTCTTTGACTCTAACCATGAAGTTCTCTTCAAGAAAGACAGGCCATGGGTGCTTCTTTCTCTTAAGCTTACATGAAGTTGAAAGAGCAGTCTTCTGCTGGTCATAAGGCTCCTCTTGCTCCTGCCTGTGCTACTGCTCTTTGACTGTGTATGGCATGGCTAGGCTAAACCTTAGTTACCAAGAGGAGATAAGAGACAAAAAAGACAGGGCTGCTCTGCTAGGTTCCAGTTACACGTGCTGCCCTCTCTTGACTTGCTTGCATGATTAAGCTTAGCCAAGAACCACAGAATGGATCCTAGATGCCACTCACCAAACACATCTCCCACCCTATGAGAAGAATGAATGAATTTTGTTGTGAGCTATGTGTGGTTAACTCAGAATTCTTATGGTACTCGTTCATGGGTTAAAAACTAAGTCTTGGTTTTAGTCCTTCTGGCTATATAACCTTGGGCAAAATGCTTCCTTTGTGTCTGCTTCTATAAAATGGAAATAAAACATTGCTTGTATCAAAGAACTTTTGTGATAATAAGAGTAGTTAAAAATAAACAATGCTTGGCGCATAAATGGTAGGTATTTTAGCTATCATTAATATTTAGTATAATTAATATTACTAGTCTCTCATATGCCTACTCACAGACAACATTGGCCAAACAGATGGGAGGGTGCCTAAGGACTGTCTGTACTCAGGAATGTGACCATCCTTGTATCCATCCAGTGTGAACACATAGGCTGAGAGGCTCATAAAAAGAAAGCAGCAAAGACTATTAAGATGGATGTGATTGAGGGAGATTTTCCCAGGAAATGTGAAAACGGATTCCACATTAAGATAGGAAGCAGATTGGGCATGCACTCAAGAAGAACACACTTCACTCATATTAGTTATTTCTCTAAGCATAGTTTCACCAGATTTAAAAACAAACAAACAAACCCACCAGAGATGATTTTGGATACAGAGCATAGACCAAGGATTGCAAATGAACCCTATTTCATCTGCTTACCAGATATTTTGTCATGGGAGAGTTTTATTTAAATTCTTTTAAGAGTGAAATATAATAAATCTTAAGGAATGTAATACATGATAATGAATATAATAATATGTTTAAAAAAAATACTATGGTACCTGATATGCATCAAGCAGGAATAGTTGCCACTACTGCTAAGCACTAACCAAATGCATCAGGCTTGGTTGCATAATGCTAAACAAGCCCCCACCTCTAGTTTTCCAAAAGGAAGCAGCTCAGAAGAAACAGTGCTATTTGCTTGGGAAATCCCTTCTAGTGCACACTATTAAAACATGCAAACTATGAGCAATGAAAAATGGGGACATTAACTGCTTCTAATCCCTTTGTCTTTTCTGACTGATTCTCCTCACTGATGCTAGAAGCAGTGAAGAGTGAGCTGCCTGTGCTGTCATTAGTGAGTGCCTGGAAAGGCAGGGTTTTCAAGAATAGATTTATAGGGGATTGCTCATTTCCTGCATGATATTCTTAAGAAAGAAAGGAAGAGAGGGAGAGAGGCAAAAAGGAAAGGAGGAAGGGAGGCAGGGAGGGAGGACACACACACATACACACACACACACAAGGAAACAGAGACAGAGAGACAGAGATTCCACATAGTTTTCAACTTGAAGAAAAAAGAATAGCAGAGAGGAGAACATGGCCACCCCCAGGTTTAAGTCAGCAAAGATCAAAGACTGATAAAATGCTTTTTCCCATTTTCATACTCATGACTGGCTGCAAACAGACACAGCCTCCATCTTGCCTACAGAAAGAGGAAGATGTGTCATAATGGCCTGTCATTACTGAGCATGAAAAGCAACTGCCCTTTGTCACATCTCATGCTAGTATCAGGACACTAGGGAAGAGAAAGGGAGTTCATGGTGCATGAATGGAAGAATTTACCCAGGGGAGGTGATACAAAGAAAATGTATCATGTTCTAGGGAATTAAATAACCTGCCAGTTGTAATTGTAGATACTTTTCTGGATAAATTAAAACACTTTCGTCTTGGTATGTACATGTTTGAACCTGTGGTATACTGGAATGGGGACAGAGCAGAGGGAGGTTTTAAATGGTGGAGCAGTGGGATGGAACATGCCATGATGTTGTTGAATGTCAGGAAAGTAGAATTGTGTGCAGGATGAGATGTTCGGGTGCTTAACGATTAGTTCATCAGAGGGGACAGGAAGCAGGCGCGGCAGCTCAGCATGGCCACAGAAATGTCACTGCACTTATGATCCTCTGAATAATTGGTTAATTCTCAGCCTGCAAAGTAGGTGCAAAAAGCTAGGAGTGTGCTGGGATCAGACAGCTCCAGTAGTCCTGGCACACAGGAGCTTATTCTGGTGGCTTTTTTTAGAAGAGACATGATCAATGGCTGTTTTTGAGAGATCTTGATTTTAGGCAAATTTACTTTGCCATCATGAGTGCTACACTATCAGAAAGACAAATTAATTTAACATGAGTGACTTCCTGGTCACTTATGAATTACTTTCCAATTGTTTTTAATAGCTTCTCTTTATCTCTCACACAAGAAAACACAGTTGACCTTTAACAGCCTCTTTTATAAATGAACCCAATTGCAGCTCAGCTTCTCCACTTTCAGATCTTTATCTCGTGGCACCTTGAATCCAAGCTCATTTGGATGCAGGTCCAGCTGTCTCTTTAATGGTATCTATCCATTAATTAAACACTGTGAGCTTAACAGCCTGCACAACAGCAGCTGTAAAGGATGAGAAGGCAGTTCTCTTTTAATCTACAAATATTTATTTTCTTTTGGGGGATTGGGTGGGAAAAGATTAAGTGTATAGGAGGATAACCAGCTTACGAAGAATATGTGTGTTGTGGTGGAAGTTTCCTGTTGAGTCACATCAGGTGCAGTTTAGTAAGCAGGAAGGCTGGCTCCTAATCCCCACAATCATAAATTATGAATGCCGGTTAAAACAAGTATCTTCCTCCGTTTGGGCTAAGGAATGGGTCTTTGTTCTCTGAGTGTGTTAATAGATGCATGCAAATGAGTTTACAGGGAACAGGGAGTATAACTCAAACAGAATTGGACTCTGATATTTATGGGAGCCTGTTGGTGCAAGAGCCAGGTCATGACTTGTGTATTCTTATCCAGCCACAATGCATTATGGGGTTTCCTCCAGTCCATTTACAATTTCTCTGGGTTCTTAGGCTCATTCATCACTGAACTGTGTACAAACATCCCTAGAATATCAAAACAATATGCTGAAAGCTGGACACAGTTTTGGCTTTTAAGCAATTCCATTAGGATACAGAGGCAGTGTGTGTGTGTTGCAGAGTATTAGAAAAATCCTGTCAAATAAAATTAATAGAATAAAAGATGTATCAACTATTTCAAAAATGGTGCTGCATTGTAGTGTGTGTGTGTGTGTGTGTGTGTGTGTGTGTGTGTGTGTGTGTTTGGTGCTTCTTTAGCTAGAAAAAAATACAGTTGCACTTTAAAATTTCTACATCTCAACAAATACCAGATTGTATTTTCATTTCTATAATCTTCTAAAAAATGTCATTTATTGGCCTTAAATAAATGTGTCCCTTTCTATGTGTTCTGGCATGTATTTTATGCACTGACTTGGCAAAAATTGGTGGTTTTTCAGGAAAATGTCCTTAGATTACTTTGAATTTTCCTGAAAGAGAACACAAGACAACGATTTGGTTGCAAGCAGCTTTTGAAAGAAGAGCCTACAAAGTAGATTTGAGAAAGGAAGTAGGAAGACAGACAGGACCATGGGAATGCTGAGAGATCAGGGTAGTTTCCTGAAGTTGCCATTGTAATTCACAGAGGGTAATTCTGCCTGCCCCTGGAATTGTCCATCTGGGAGATAGGAATTTGGAGTATTTAAACACCACTCCCCAGTGTTATGGAGGACAAGTTTATGCAGTATCTTGGTTGTAAGACTCAAAATCTTTCTATCCATTTACAGTTAGAGGCGAGCTCTTAGACTATCTTAGACCATTAGAAGTAATAACCAGTGTGATAGATTTGACTGAAAAATTTCCCTAGTTTAAAAGTTATGCAATGCTGAATACAGTTGAATGTATTTGGGAAAGAGTGTTATGTTGGTGAGGGTTGACTGGGCTTGGCAGGATCTAGAGTATCTAGATATGCCTGTGAGCCACTTGGCCCCTGAACATGCTTGTGAGAGGTCATATTGATCAGGTAGCTTAGGAGGGATGAGATGATCCATCCTACGGAAGGTGACACAGTTCTTTAAGCTTGGGTCCTGACTGCATCAGAAAGAAGGAGCCAATTCAGTGTCTCTATCACTCTTTTCCTTTCTGACTGCAGTTACAATATGCCTGGCTCCTTAAGGTCCAGGCAGGTTCTGGTGCCAGAACTTCCCCACTATGACAGACTGTACCTTTGAACTGTGAGCTATAATGAAGCCATTCTTCCTTCAATTGCTTTTGGCAGGGTATATTACCATAGTTATCAGTAAAAGTATCTGCAAAACGGGTTTATTATAGTTCTTTCTGCCTTTAGAAATATGTACTAACACCTCTATTCTATTTCAAGAAATTAGCTCATTGAATACTACCTATTGAGGTAAGTATCAGAAAAGTACTTCCTTTCAAGTTAGCATATTTTATAAAGTAGAGTACTATGGTGCTATGGTACTTTGGTACCATCTGTAGAGTATGGAGTTAGGTCAGGCAGGAAATGCTCAATTTACTAGAGATAGTAAGAAGAATTTGCGAAAAAAGTAGACTTTTTAAGATGTTGAGGGAGAAGGAAAAAGGAAAATGTATCTTCAGGAATGTAGTAGTGCAGAATTCTGAGACAAAAAGACTGCAACTTTTAATGGTGGGCCATTGACATCAAATGTTATCAGCTTGGAAAGGGAAAATCTTGGGAGAGAACTGAACGTTATTCAGTGTGATTGGAGAGTGGCTATGAATGAATACAGCCAAAGTTGGCTAAAGAGGAAAGGTTGAATAATGGAGATCATATTCCCCCAAGTAGGTATTGTCTTTTATATTGATTTTACATACAAAATGGTGGGGAAGCAGTATGTTCAAATGTGTTCATGCTGCATATTTTGGAATATATAAAATTGACTAAAAATAGTAATAATAATTTTGTTATAGGACAACTCCAGAAGTTGGCTACTAGTTAATCTAGTTAATGTAGACTTTAATTGTACAAATGTGTGTGTATATGTGTGTGTGTGTGTGTGTTTATGGGGTCTTGTAATTGTATTAAATATTGAATGTGTAAAATAGAAATAATTTTGGAGACTGATAAGGCAGTAGGAATGAGGCCACATAAGCTTCTCCTTCTGGGAGTTGAATAACTTGGGTAGGCATGGACTTCTATAAAGCAGAAAACAGGAGGGGTCCATGTAGAGACTGCTATAGTGATGCAGTCTAGTAGCAACTGGTCCTGAATAGAGAGACTGTACCAGGTACTGATGGGACTATTGGCAAAAAGAGTGTCTATCTGCTTCCCATTACCAGTTGTGGTGCTCTGAATAGGTATGGAACCCACAGACTCACATGTGAATGCTTGGTCCATGGCTTTGTTGGAGTAGGTGTGGCCTTGTTGGAGGAAGTGTGTTCCCGGTCTCCTAGTACTCAAGCTTCGAGCAGTGTAGAACCTGGAGATAACTTGCTGCCTTTGGACCAAGATGTAGAACTCTAGACTCCTTCAGCATCACAACTGCCTGCAGGCTGTCATGCTTCCTACCAAGACTATAATGAACTGAGCCTCTGAAACTGTAAGCCAGCCCCAATTAAATGTTTTCCATTATAAGAGTTGCCTTGGTCATGGTGTTTCTTCACAGCAATAGAAACCTTAACTAAGACACCAGTTCCTTAGAAATCGGGAAGATGATGAAACTGGCCCCATGTCTGTGGCATTCAAGTTTTAACTGCCAGGGCTAGCAGGGCAGCATCCTCAAGCCTATGCAGGTAACATTTTCAAAGGATGTAAGTAAACCAAAGCTGAAGGGTAACTGCCACAAGCTAACTCTGTATACAAGTGACAACCCCAAATGTGAGCATTTTAGGACAATCTTGCAGATATTCACTACAGAGACAGGAATTAAATTTTCAGGGAACTGCTGAAGCCTGAAGTCGTTGAAGTCAGTACCATTGAAATTGCATTATCATGGATCTTGTGGTTCTTTTGTGTTTCTACATATGGGTAAGGCTTGCAAGGTTGGCTTACAAACACACAATGATAATATAAGCAAGATTTTTGTGCCTTGTGCCTGACTGAGCCCTGTGGTTCAATGCTCTAGTTCTTTACTGGAAAAGCTCTCTTGCATATCATGATGGTGCTAACTTGCCTTCGCATCCTACTAGATGTGGAGTATTTTCATGGGTTACATCATGGAGGCTAGAAGACCCTTCCTTATATATGAGAGGTAATCATGCAGAGAGCCAGCCCTATCGCTCTTGTCTACCCTTCTTCTGGCTGGTTTATCTCAAGAAGGTATTGATCAGAACTAGGAGAAGAGGCTGTATATTCAACCCTACTGCCAAAGAGGGGAGATTTATCTCAGTACAAGTAATGGAAGGTGGCAGGAAGAGGGAAAATATGGCTAGAGATCAGCTACATTCAACGAGACAGTGATGTCCGGAGGAGTCTGTGACAAAAAGAAGACAAATCAGACAGGTCAGATTGTCACTCTGAAGAGCCAGGCCAGCAGCACCTGCGGGTGATGTATGACGATGCAGGCTGCTGAGCGCTACTTTCCCAATCTGGGCTGCGTGGGCCTCTCATGAAGAAACAGATTTATTGTACTGTCGTTGGTGCATCACTGAGCAGGGCTGTGAGGGATTGTGGGTAATAAGTTCTCCCTCACCTGCCACCACAGCCCTGGTTGAAGCCAATAACCTGCCTTCTTTATCTCAGTAAGCAGAAGACACAGAGACAAAGAAAAATTGAACTCAGATTCAGACTGCTTATCACCTCATCCTCCTGTGTCCATAGAGTATATGGTGAACACTGTGAGGAAAAAAAAAAAAAAACAGAATAAAACTAACCAGAGGTATTCATATACATGTCCTTATTTTTTTTTACAAAATTTGTATCAATATTTATAATTTTTAATAATATGAGATAATACTAAAATGTGTCTAAAGTTTCTTTTCTTCTTTCTTTCTTTTTTCTTTTTGTCAACAATATATACCTTATGAGGAAGCTTACTGGAGGTGAAGAGGAGGGTGTTCACATATGCTATGTTTGGTAACATCAGTGCCACGTTATGAGGAAAGTTTAAAAACTATAGAGTTAAATTTGTACATTCTCCTTGATAGTGTGATAAGGGGAATGATAAGGGGAATTTTCTCTTCTAATATACCTGTATAAATGAGCAAAGAGAGATGACAGAATTATCCAACTGGAAGTAAAATTTGAAAACAGCCCAAATGAAATTTGTTTAAAATATAGTTTACAACAAACTGTTACTCAATGGGAAAAAATGAACTGGAAAAGGCAAGCTTTAGAACAGTTTGTTTTGTGTGATTCCACACAATCATGGAATCATGTGTGTGTGTATGTATACTTGGAACATTTTTGGCATGGAATAAAAACATGGACCAATAATTCTGGAAAACTCAATTGTTGAGGTAGGAGCTTGATACTTTTGTAAGAAGAAACAATACATCACCAGCAGTTTCATTCATGTAAAAGTTAAACATATTCAAGGCAAAAAAAAGCCAGTGGGAATATAGTCAGGAATCTCCTAACAAAGACTGATGATTAGCTAAGTGCCTGGCACAAATGGCCATGTTCAAAAATGTCTTTACTACCTAATATTACCCTTACAAAGTACAAAATACATCCTTCTAGTTATGGTCCATGTATGGCTTCTGCAACTGGAAAATGTGCCAAGAAATGGGGGTCGGAGGAGGTGGCAGAAAGCTTGGGAGCTGGCTCAGTGAATAAAGTGCCTGCTGCGCAAATGTGAACAGCAGAGTTCAAATTCTCAGTACTCATGTGAATGCTCTTTGGATGGGGCGACTGCCAGCACTTGGGAAACAACAACAGGAATCCTACAGTAATCTGTCTAGCTTACTAGAGCAGGAATTTATGAGCTTGGGTTCAGCAAGAGGCTCTACCTCAATAAATGAAAGAGGAAAACGATGAGAAAAGATCCTTGACATCAACTTCAGGCCTCTACACAGATGTGCACACATGCACACACATATGTGGGACCACATACATGTGACTATGCAAACACATATGCATGTATATCATACACATACATGTCCAAAAATGAAATAAAAAGGAATTGAAGTAAAAAGGTAAGTGATGTGGTTATGTGGAACAGTGAGAAAATACTTAGAGACTCAAGGCACAGTTCTCACTGACAACCATCAACCATAGGGAACAAATCACTTACTTTCAACTGCCTTCCCTGGTTGTTTGGGCAGGAAGCTATTACAATACTAGTATGAGAAACTTAACTGTCTTTTAAGTCACTTCTACTCATTTTTTAAAAGGATTTATTTATTTATTTTATATGACTACACTGTAGCTGTCTTCATACACACCAGAAGAAGGCACCTGATCCCATTACAGATGGTTGTGAGCCACCAAGTGGCTCCTGGGAATTGAACTCAGGAACTTTGGAAAAGCAGTCAGTGCTCTTAATCACTCTGGCCACTGTCACTTCTACTCTTAAGAACTAAGACTTGGGGTGCTTCTTGCTCTTCTTTTTTATATAAGACATCACTCATATTATTAAAAATGAGGCAATCCAGAACATGTGGGAAATAGATCTTCAGTTCTTGGAAAATATGTGAATTCAGAGACCACCATATTCTGAGACCACACCTTTGTTCATGAGGCCTCTACATACTGCTATTGTGAGCTTTTATTAATTGAAGACCACTTTCTAAAATGGATCATAAAGAAAAAATAAAATAAAATGGATCATATTCCTACTTCACTGGTATTTTAGGGCACTTTCTTTGACTCAGATCCTGCTAGATACTAGAGATATGAAGATGGAAGAATATGTTTTCATAGAGTTTGCAATCTAACCAGAAAAATACATACTTGACTAAGGAGCTATAATGCAGACCATAATTGCAATGCAGCAAAAAGGAACACATTCTGGTAAGCAGGAGCACACACTGATATTCAGAACTGGAAAACACTCGGAAGTGTTAATGAGGTTCAAAATATCAACCATATAGATATCATTCTAAGCATTTACTAAGATGATTTATATGGTATTATAAAATCAAAATGTAATGCCAAGACATTGTTCTTGGGATAAAGTGAAGCACTGAAGAATCTTGTGAGTTCATTTAATAAATACCTCCCATTTCCCTTTGTGAGATGCCCTTTGTTTCTGCATTTAACATCATCATAAAAGTATCAGTGTCCTCTTGAATAATTTTTTTTCAAATTAGTTAATAGAGGAAAAATGCCTTTGAATATTTAACATGAAACAATGACTTCAAATCACCTAGAAAATGTATTAGGGAATAATATTGCAAAATGTTAGCAACTCTCAATGAACACACAGGAGCTTTTGATGTTATAAAAGACCAGTAGAACCCCCCCTTCTCTTGCTATAGTCTACACTTCAATCCTTTTACCTTAGGTTAAATAATTCATATGGAAAACAATAGGCCTGCCCTTGTTAATGATGCATCAAATAGAAAATGGCTTGGGATGGAAAGGTGGCTCAGTGGTTAAGAGCACTTGCTGATCTTGCAGGAAACTCAGGCTTGGTTTCCAACATATACATAGTGGCTCACAATAATCTGTGGCTTTATTCCGTGGACTCCAATGTTTTCTTCTGTCCTTTATGGGCATCGGGAAGGTATGTGGTGCATAAACATACATAAAAGCAAAATGCTCATATGCATGAAAAATAAAAATTATGAATAAATAAATAAAATAAACCAAGGAGGAAGAATGCATAATAAAAGTGCATCATATGAAATTCACAAGTAATCAATAAAATGTTATTTAAAAAAGCAAATGGATATGGTAGGTAAGCTGAAGAGAGTAAGTTCGTTCTTTGAATGCCTATCAGTTGCTTTTCTCATTGTTTAAATCAAACACATGACAAGAAGCATCAAAAGTGAGGATGGACTTAGTCTGAAGGTATGGTCCATCGTGGTGAAAAAGTATTGAGATTGTGAGACGCACAGGACTGTGACAGCAGGAACATAGGGGCTGTTACATCTCTACAGGAAATGAAGCAGGGCAGGACAGGAAGATAGGGACCACTGTAAACTTCAAGCCACTCCTCCAGCTAGCCACACCGCTCAGAGACTCTGGAACCTCCCAACAGAGTACCACCAGCTGGGTTTCAGTGTTCAAACACATGAATTAATAAAGGCTGGCTGGCTGCTTTAACGCATTCCATTCAGAGTCTCTTTCATCACACAGTAAGGCAATAGGTAGTCCTAGTCCAATATTCAATAAAAACAGAATGTAATTACAAAATAAAGAGCACAAATGTTCTGTGTCAATTTTGTTTGATAGCCCAGTCTCTTCAGAATGGGAACTCTGCAGTTTCCAGAAGGCTGTAGACTAGAGTCAGTCTCTCGCCATCTGCTGGATTGAGGCTGGGTTTGCAATGCATCAGTTCCTTGGTGGGGAAAGGATTCCAGAACACAGTTAATGTCTTTCCTGCTGTCGGCCAGATAGAGTGCACCCTTGTTTCTCAGCTTGTAGCCGTTTCCTGTGAATGCATCGTCTCTTCCCTTTGTCTTTACTGCTACAAAGATAGACTCAAATGAAAATTCCATTTATGTTTCGAGCCTGATGTGTATAAAATATGGCCTCTACAAACAAATGGCATTCAGGGAGTCATGATGCTTTGGGTTTGAGCTTCATCGCCCTCAAGCTTGTTTAGATGACTGTGTTCAGCCAGGGGACAAAACGTGCTCAAATAATCCAGATTACTGATCCTGTTTTGTCTTGTCTTTTTCTTTCTTTTCTTTTCTTTCTTTTCTTTTCTTTTCCCTTCTCTTCTTCTTTTCTTTTCTCTTTTCCCTTGCAAACATCTTGTAGATAAAAGTGTTCTCACAAGGTTTATTCTCACAAATGCACTCTATGTGATCAGAGAAAGAAGATATCTCAGTAAAGAAGTAGAGTAACAAAACAATGTACATTATATTATCAGGTTTATGGGAAAATCAACCTGGCTTATAAATATATATATTTTTTACTTTTGAGAGATAATTAGGCTGATTTTAAAATCAAATAATTGTTTAGACACTTCACATGGTGGGATGAAGTTCAAGACTACTTTTTCAAGTATATAATTGGAGGTGAGTCAGTGTTGTTTTCGGGAAGGAGATTATTGTATGTGAGGAGTTGGTGCTCAAGGATGCTCAAGGTTTTAGACTTGGAGTCGCACTGGCACATTCACATGGCAAACAAATATTGCCAGTATTTTTTGTTTGTTTGTTTAGTTGACTGATTGGTTTTTAGAAGATAGTGCCCTTCTATGTTGGAAGTTTGGTCCCCAACCCAGCATTCATCTGTTCCAGCCTCCCAGGAGGCTGTGTGGCAGAAGCCTGGTGCCCTGCTCAGTTTGTTGCCATGATTTCTATGATAAAGACTTGCCATCATTTTTCATTTTGTTTTCTCTTCCCCTTTCTTATTCTAGCTCTTCCTGACATGGCAGACACTTATTATGTGACACAGGCTCTCCTCAAATTCATGGCAATGCTCCTGCATAGTCTCCCAAACCTGGGATTTGGAGGTAAGAACAACCACACCTTAATCCTTTGCCAGTTTTTGGAAGCACCGACTGTACTTCCCACTAGACATGTAGGCTCCGCATTGACAAGTTATGAATAGAAATTGATTTGAGGCAAGAATTTGTGGGGTCTTTTGGAAAACGCCAAGTCAGACAGCAGGCTATCAATTCATTCTCTGATGGAAAAGGTCAGAGGTCAGCAGGAAAGGCATCTTGAGAGAGCATAGGTCTAAGAACTGACAGCTTGCTGCAATTTTGTTATATAAGACCAGTCATTCAGGAACAGATGAGTTAAATCTCACATTTCCCTTCTTGTCTGTCACTGGGGTTAGCCACTCTCACAGATGGAGATGACAAGAGGAAGGCAGCTGTAACGGAATAGAATGTTATATCTTGGGAAAACTTCTAGTTTTGCCCATTTTCAGTTAACTTCAGTACTGGGTCACATTAGAGATGTCACCCAAACACATCTCCATGCTGTGTAACTTTGATGTGGAAGAAAGTTGTATGAGAGTTCGGATAGCATCAGAAAATACATGTTTGAACAACTGTGGATGAAAACTCTGAAATGAGGTGATTTCCAAAGGACACTTATTATTAGAACAGCTCTTAATAGATTTGGGAGAGTAATAGAAATGGTATACTAGCAACTGAAGGAAAGAAAGTAAATTCTATCTTTGCTAATAGCTGCCACTGGTATCATTGTATGTACAGCCATGAAGCCTTAGAAGGATTTTCCTTTGTACCAATAAATGGCAGGAATTGAACACTGTTTCTTTTTTTTAGCAGGCATGATCCGTTGTGCAGTCTGTGTTTGTGAATGCTGCTCCTCTGTGAACTAACGAAATCCCATCTAAATTACCAGCCCATGTGACATGCACATTATAACATTGATGGACATCTTCCGCTCCAAAAGCAAAAGAGAATGTATTAAAAAGCTATGTTCAAATGAGAAACTAGGCATGGCCTCTTGTCATGAGGCAAGAAGAAGGCACAAGAGTGGGGACAGACTCTTGGACAATTCCAGTGGGATAGTTGGACCACCACCAGGCTGTGATCTTCTAGAAAGCTGTCCTCTGGGGCCAATGGCCAACAATATGAATTTGACAATAATTTATTCACTCTTTTAAAAAAAATATATTTCTATTTATACCAACTCACGCATGCTTGCACCCTAATATAGTGGTCAGAGAAACTTTTGGAGGGATTGGTCTTCTTCTGCTGTATGGGTCTTGGAGACTGAACTCAGCCCCTTAGTCTTTGCACCAAGTACCTTCACCCAATGAGACATCTTATGTGCCTGATTTATTCAAATTCTTAAGACCTACAAAGAAGCAGGCACTCAGCTGAATTATGTTTGGAGAATAGAGTTCAGTAAGAATCAGAAACCATGTCCACACAAATATTTATGGCTAGATAGAGTCACCGTTCCAAACGGAGATTTGCTACACATTTTAAAGCACAAATGGGGACCACTTCCACACCACAAAGACAAAGCCCAACAACCTCTAATATTTAGAAGACAATGTGTTCAGTATGACTTTTCACTAACATGAGGAAACTGCTAAAAACAAAACAAAAGCCCAAAACCAAAAACCTCTCTATAGTTATTCCATTCCATTCTCCCTTATTTTGCTCCATAAGAATAAGACTGGTCAGCACTAATTGCTTTTGAAGCCAGATCTTACACACACTGTGATGACCTGGAGTCTTGGTTGTTAGCTTCCTCAAGGAAGTAGTGGGTATGTGTCCACCCCATCACTGGGCACAGTCTCTTGGGGAGTTTGACTGCACTTATGCTGTGGTACTGCCGCGGAGGATGCTGGGCTATATGGAAGCATCAAGGGTGGGAAAGCACAATCTGAAATGTAGAAAAGCTGGAGATGGTTTGGGGGTCCTCGGGCCTGTGACGAGGCTGGGACCCTGGGGTTCTCAGACTCTTGGGGCCTGAGGACTGGGGATAGCATGTAGCCCAGGGACAGGGGAAGAGGGAGCTCTGGCTTGTCCTAGCCATGATTGCAGGCTGGAAGTGCAGAGAGGCCATCTAAGAGAGAATTAAGCCGAGGCTCTGTAGGTGAAGGCCTTCACCATGGCTTCCCACTGGGGATCTTGATGAAAGAGATAGTCCATGGTTCTAAACTGTTTATTGACTGTTCATAGTGGAAAATGGATGCAAATGTATACCCGTACTCCTCAGGGTGGACCTGAAATTACATACCTTTTGGAGGAAGGAATGTCTGGGAATTGAAGCTTAATAACTAAACCTTCCGGGCCTCTAGGTACCTCTTTAGCATGAAGAACTCTGTTCTGGGCCTACTTGGCCCTAGGTCACAGTTCCTTATGGGAGGAGTGCAGCAGGTGTTCCAGGCCAGGAATATGGTGGGGATCGAGGACTCCTAAGCCTCAGGTGCGTGCCCACAGAATCTCTGGGTCTCACCCTGCTCTACTTAACCAAGATTCCTGGCATGCTTTTACTGTTTAACAGGAAGTTCCCTCAGAAAACATGTTTCTTCATATCACCCAGTCTTTATAGTTATGAAGTATAGTAATTTCTAAAAACATGACCTTCATCTTTGGCTTTATCAAAATAGACTTATGTTTCCAGGTAGTAGTAACCAAATACATCTCCAGAAATGTCTTTTCTTTAATTGGCTTGGATATGATGAGTTGTAAAACCATCATTTGGAAAACTAAAAGAACAGGTTAAGTTTGTATGATGGATAAGTATGTTTAATTGGGCCTTGGCATATTTGAAAATCAGAATCATTTAACACATAGCTCAGTTGGTAGATGTCTTGAATTATGGGGAATTTAGAACCATGACACCATGCTTAAGGAATGGCATTTCTTTTCCGTTGTCTCTGGGATTTCTTTTTCAATGCCTCTTGAAACTTGCCATCCTGAAGAGGAGACAGATTTAGACCTATCAAGACTCTGGTCATGATTTGGGAATAATTACCATTATTGCCCCCAAATGAGGGATAAAGAACTGTGAAAATGTAATAGTAATTCTGAGCAGAGTAATTAGGACAGGCTTTGTGGAATAGGTGGCATTGGAACGAGGTTTTGAAAAATTAGGGAATAAGAATTAAAGCTGACAGAGCAGCGTACTTGCAATATTCAGGTCAGAGATAATACAGGGCTCAGCGAGGCCACAGGGAACAGAAAAAATCAAAAGTCCATCCAGGGAATACTTCATAATTTTACAGGGCTGGCGTGGGGTCTCTGTGATTAGACTTTTAATCTTATTTGGGAGGAATTCAAAAGCCACTTCTGGGTGCTAGGAATGGCCAAGACTGGATCAAAAGCATAATTTGGGCAATTGTATTTAAATTCGTAACTAGTAGTTCTGGGTATCAATATGTGAAGGGCTACAGATGATGCTGGGTGAATTTCTGATCCCTAGTGGTTCTGTGGGAAGGTATGGTTTCAGATAATTGCACGACATTTATTTTGAATATTTGTTTCCTTCAGATTTTTTAAGTTGAGTGTCTGATAATTGTTCTCTTCACTCCAAGGTGACAGGGGTAAGCACTGGTGGTTGCTCTTATTCACTGATAATGTTCCCTGTGTTGCAGTGAGTTGGCCTATGAATATTTTTTGAAGACCTTTATTGAGTTTCCCTTACTGTATTTGGGAGAACAGTGGCAAGACTAGCTGCTTTGCTTATACACAGTCATTAATTCCAGTCCCGTTGCTGAGTCTCTGTGGTTCTTGTTTTGTAAATTGCCTGTTTGCTACTTTAGGTTTAATTTGGTCCATCTCTTTTCAATATAGTCTTTGTGATCATGATTCCTAAAATAGCTTTACTCATGGAGAGAAAGAAGTATCTGTTTAATAAATATGTGTTTATAAACTACGTATCAGGGCTGTGGATGTTACTCAGATAGGAGCATACTATTTTAGCATGCACAAGCCTGGGTTACATCTTTAGCACCACATAAAATAGATATGATGAGGCATGTCTGTAATCTTAGTACTCAGGAAATGGAGAAAGATCAGAAATTCAATATTGTCCTTAGGTTTCTAAAATATTTGAACCAATAAGCTACTGTCAACGAGAGTGGAAAAGGGAAGAACACTGTGGTAAAAAGCATACAAGAGAGCAAAGATGTCCATTTCAAGGTACTAGGAAGCAAAGAGGGAAGGAGGCCTCAGGATCCCAATGGACCCTTCCTAGGGCACTCTTCCTTTCATCTGTTTCACAGTAGTGCCATGCATGAGACCAGTGCATAAGTTTTAAATGACTGTCATGATCTTAACCATACTTTCAGTTTATGTTGGTCATATAATTTTTATTTTCTTTCGGTAGAGGTCTCTGGATTAATAAGAACCACATCCAGACCTAGTGTTCATCACAAGAGGTTATACCATCAGTACAAAATTATAATTAGATGAGATTTTCGTGTCTTTTTGTATGGGGATGAATCTGGGAAGAAATAGGATAAATAGAATCAAGATGGAAGACAATAACAAAGTGTGTAGTTTTTCAATAAATTCTCATTTCCCCTTTTTACTTCTCTGTCCTACTGATGCTGGGCCTGGAATGTCATTTAGTTCAGTCACAGGTCAAAATTTGAAATGTATCTTTGTGGTGGTCCTTCTGACATTGCCACAAGGAAATCATATCTTAGGGAATCTGCTGGGCCTCAAAGAAGACAGAGATGGAGCAGAGCTTCTGCAGTTTATGTAATCATACCTGCAGCTTGAAGCTATCATCCAGGTGCCACCAGAAATAAGGGTTTGGGAATAAAAGCTTTCATGCCATGGTTTATTATCTATATCAAAAGCTGACTCTGGCTAAGCCTCCACCTATGCATGGATTCATTCAGTCACATTTTGAGATGCATGTCTGTGATACCAGCACTTGGGAGGTTAAGGCAAGAGGATTGGTGAGTTTGAGGCCAGTTTGCAATACATAGTGAGCTGCAGGCTATCCTGGGCTAAAGTATGAGACCCTTTCTCAAGTCCATCACCTGTCTCCTACAAATAGACTACAGCAGATCATAGCTAGTCTAATTATAAGTCACCTTTTAACTGCATGTAGTAGCTAGTCTGACTTTTAGTATCCATTTAACTGTTTCTACATCATGCAAAATTCCAGAAAGTTTATTGCTGGTCTTTTCCTACTGTTGATCCTGCTGTTAAAAATCGCTGGTTTTGGATGAACATGCTTGCTGGCAGCCTTTCTCCTGCCTATGGTATTTGGCATAAGTAGAAATGTCACAAACCAGGCAGGACTGGGCTAGGGCCCTGTTATGAAGCTCATAAAGTTCATTTGGGCTTCTGAGCTATCCCACTGTATATGGATATTTACTTTTCAATGATATAAATCACCCTCACCTTTCAAAAAATTTAATGAGGACTTGCTTCTCAAATTAAAGAATAAAATCTGAAATGTTTACTCAATATAGTGGTTAGCTTTGTCAGCTTGATATAATGTAGTATCACATGGGAAGAGAGTCACAAATGAAGGATTATCTAAGTTAGGTTGGCCTGTAAGCAGACCTGTGGGATTGTCTGGAGTCTGTTAATTGATATGGGAAGACCTAACCTAAAAGTGGGTGGATTATTTCCTGAATTGTCTAAGAGAAAGCCAACAAGTTATAAATTGATCTCTTCTCCTGGGCTGGTATGTTACAGGTGAGAAGCTCTAGGTTTATCTTTGATGGAACCCACATTAGATGTTAGTATTGCTTAGTGCATATTAAGAAAGAGCTACCAAATTAATACTGTCTTCCTTCTTCTTCCTTCCTCCCTCCCTCCTTCCCTACCCCTTCCTTCCTTCCCTCCTTCTATCCTTCTATCCTTCTATCCTTCCTTCCTTCCCTCCTTCCTTCCTTCCTTCACTACCTCTTCCACTTGTTCAAAGTAACTATAACAAATTATTTTAGTTTAATAAGGTTTCTCTCCAAATACTAGGGTCTTATATTTGCTCTGCTCATGACTCTTTATGATTTCTACCACAAAACTGCCTTTATGAATTATTTTTAACATCCATTGACTCATTTAACATATTGTAAAATCAGAATGATTTATTTACATTCTATCCTGTGGCTACCACAACAGGTGGTTTTTTTATTGAAGTGGGGGTATGCTTGTTCCTATTCTGTGGGTGAGGTATGCTTTCATGTAAGCATGAGACAGGTAAAGACTCTTTGTTCTAATCCCATCAACTCAAAAGGCAACACCATAGCTGAGATTGAAGCTGGGAGCAGAGCCCTCCTCATTGATGGAGATGTGCTAGCACACTTTCTGCCCTGCATCATTAAAGCTTAACCCTGACTAAAGACACCTGGGGGGTTGTTTTTTTGCTCCATACCTCCCATAGTTTGTGCAAGCTAAAAATCACACCTAATCACTACAGGAGGCCAGACCCATAGGGGCTGAGATTTTTATTTTGTCCAGAGTAAAGATGGTTCTCAAAGAGACCAGGTCAGTTTTCCTAAGGTCGGTGGGCACTGAGTATTAGTAGAAGATCTGTATAAAGTCTGACTGCAGAAAGCCTTGCTGTACCTCCAGAACGTGGAAACATCCTATCCAAAATAGCTCTATAGACTGGAGCACTGAAATTCCAGGAAACATATTAGAGAAATTTGAGGCCACGTCCTTTAATGTTAAATAAGAAGTGTGTATGTGTCCAGGTGACTTGCATGCACAGCCAAGTTGCTATGTACAGAGACAGAACATAATTTGTCACTAATAAAGCATGAAAAGTTCAAAAAACTAAAATATATGTGGGAAGTCAGGATGCTCCAGTATCAATGCATTAGGAGGTCTAGAAGAGACAGAGTAAACAGAGGCAAGGCTTCATTTGGAGAATGATAAGGAAAAGTTTGTTGCTTTAGTAAACAGCCTGGAAGGATTTGCTAAGTTGTAGGCAAGATAAGGAGAATAGCATCAACTCACACTTAGGTAAATGTCAAACATATTTCAGAACATACCGAATGAGGCAGAAAATAGTTAAAGCTTCTAGAAAAAAAAAGAAATCACTAATGCTACTTTCCCAGTTGGAAGGCTATCCTCCACCAATCAAAGGCCGATAAGGAGATGGGGACGTGGGAGACTGTTCACTGCTGGTGGAGTATAAACTGATACAGGCTCTATGGAAACTGAACAGAGGTGTCTAAAAGAACTAGAACTAGAACCATATGACTCAGTATACCAATTCTCGCCATACACTCACAGGAATCTGTATTCTGTCACAGAGGTGTTTACATATCTGTGACAACAGCTGCCCTATTCTTAAGGCAAGGTGATAGGATCATCCTAGATCTCTACCAGCCGATTAGTGGATAAGGAAATGTGATGCATACATACAATGAATTTTATTCACCATAAAAATAAATTCTTGAAGTTTATAGGAAAATGAGTGATTTGTGAAATTACAGTATTAACAAGGATAATAAAGACTCAAAAAAACCCCACCAAATATGATGAATTCTTTCTTAAATGCAGATCTAGTTTTTAAAAATATATATATATTCCCAAACTGGGGGGGGGGAGGGGACCATGTAAGAGGACAAAGAGGTTTTGAAGAAGGAGATGAAGGGAATAGAAAAGTTTAAGGAGCCTGGGGCATGGGGGAGCAGAGGAGGGAGGAAGACCAATACAAACAAATTATATATGCAAAAAGCAGAGAGCATTTGATGGAGAAACAGACAAAAATGCAAAGAGAAAATGAGACAATTTAAAAATAAAAGGGAAATGATCTTGCCATTCCCAGTGAATGTCATACAAAATCAAAAATAAAGCAAATACACTTATACTGTGAAGGTGGAGACAGGAGAATCCTTGGACTTACTGACCAGCCATTGAAATCTGTGATGTTTCACTGGGAAAACTTGCCTCAATAGTAAGGTTGATGAATTAGAAAAATTTCTATAACTTATATGGAAACACAAGGGACCAGTGATAGGGAGAATAATCCTAATCAGAAAGAACATAGCTGTAGGTGTGACAGTATTTGGCCTCAATCTACACCATGGAGCTATAGCAATAAAGTTGACATGAAAGCAGCGATAGACAAATGGGACATAATAAAGATCCAGAGACAAACCAACATAGCTTTGGGCACCTAACTTTTGACAAGGGCACCAAAAACATACACTGGAAAAGACAGTCTTTTCAGTATGTGGCGCCAGCAAACTGACATCCATTTGCAAAATAATGAAAATAGATCCACATCTTTTACTCTACACAAAAATCAACTCCAAGTGATTCAAAGACCTTAATTTGAAATGGGAAATGCTGTAACTGTTAAAGGAAAACATATAAGACTATACTTAAAGCACAGGAAACAGCTTCAAATATTGATCAGTGGCCAATGTAATTTCTAACTTCACTCTAAAGAGTGATCCTTGACCACAGGTGCTATAGGCTGAACATGCCTGGAAAGTAAAAGTAATGTCGAGTATGGCAGGGATAATGTTTAGAGGAATGTGTACTTAATGGGAAGATATTATTCAGTGTGTAAAGGCAGGAAGAAAATAATCTCCAAGCGAACAGAACAGAGATACGCTGCATAGACTCACATAAAAAGGTTAAATATACAGCTGGTCTGTGGCAGTTGAGCTTCCCTGAAGAGAACAACAAAACTTGAGCAGTACTGGAAGAAGCAGGCATGGTCAAAAAGAACAGACATTTCTATAAAAATCCTATGCACAGCATTAATACTATACTGTCTATATTTATGCTATAAACTATTTTATTGAAAAGGCATTGGATTCAAATGCTAAAATATAGCTTCATTCACTATGAGTATATTGATATGAAGTTTAATAAACCCTAGTTGCTTCAATCCAATCTGAATATTAATTAATACCAATTATGTGTGAATAAAATTCCCTAATAAAAGTGTAAATAACAATAAGCTATCAATTATTTGACTAGTAAGAAATTTTCTTTGAAGGCACATGCCCTGGTTGGAAGTTAGACGTCCTGAGGTGCAAACTGAAATGTGCAAGTGCTTAGGTACTATGATTATTTCATAGGAAAATTCTCTTTCTCTGAGGTACCATGCTACACAGAGGAAGTCCAGCGATTTTTCACTATCCTCATTGTTGAGCATCCATGGCTCCTAGAATCATTCCTTTTTGCTTCTAAGAGAAGCAACACCAGTTGACATCCCAACATGGATAGGGAAAATTTCAAGAGGTCCTATGTGTAGATGAGAAGCTACAAGCAATTAATGGCTGCCAAGAGGGAGAAGAGGGATAAGACCCTATTTATAGGGATAAGACCTCTGATAGGTTATCTATCAGTCCCAATTAATCACCCCTAAACACATATGCATATTAGAAACACTAAATTGACTCAGCAAGTTTATATATATATATATAAAACCTGTGTGTGTATATATTAATATATGTCATTTATATATTGATACATAAAATATATTACATAATAGTATATTATATATTAATGCTATACATTTCATTAATTTGAGAGGGAATGAGAAGAACTAGATTAAGGGAAGGTAAGAGGATGGATAGAAATTATGTAAATACATTATTCATGCATGAAATTCTCACAAACAATTCTTTATTAAAATAAAACCTAGTATGCAGTGCTTAAATGAATAATTCCCTTTTCCATTGACTTGAAGGGGCAGTGGAAAAGGGGCATGTATTTATGACATTTAATGTGATGTTTTGTTTCGTTATATTGGTACATTGTGAAATAAATAAAGTTAACATATCATTATGTTAAATTATCTTAGTTATTCACTTCAAATATAAATTGTCTTGAGGTTAAAGAGATCTAAAATCTACTGTTAGCAATTCCACAGTATTTGTGACATTATTACTATCATTACCATGATATCAGTAGATCTCTAGACTTATTATCTAGAGGGTTGATTTTAAAATAATGAGTTAAAAGAACACTTAAAACTATACTCTGATATTTAGTTGTGTATTTTTTAAGGAGACCATTTACTCTCCATGGACTTGAGTTCATTGTCTATAAAGTAATCATAATAATAATACTCAATTATTAATATCAGATAGTGAATATGGAGGACCTGACAGAATGTTGCAATAGATGCCAAATGTTAAAATGAAATGCCATAGATGTCCTTGAAAGTACATCTTTAAGCTGAGCTAGGAGACATTTTAAATACTGAAACTGTTGCCTACTTATGATTAATGTGGAGCCTCGAAGTCCAATTGAGAATAAATAAAATAGGGGACTAGCCAATATGAACCTAAACATTAAAAATAAACCTTGAGCTAGGCAGTGGTGGCGCAGGCCTTTAATTCCAGCACTTGGGAGGCAGAGGCAGGCAGATTTCTGAGTTCGAGGCCAGCCTGCTCTACAAAGAGAGTTTCAGGACAGCCAGCGCTACACAGAGAAACCTTGTCTCTAAAAACCAATAAATAAATAAATAAATAAATAAATAAAATAAACATAAACCTTGAAGGGTGGCCATCCTCTTTTCAAGAACTGTTCCAAATGAGGGAATCATTTGCTATGAACCACACATCCACAGAAGAATTAAGTCAACTACATTGGAAAAATGCATGCTTTAGAGTGGACCTTATTGTCTCATTTGTGTAATGAGGTTAGGCAGAAGTACAGATGAAAACAGATATTTGTATTTTCATATACAAATGTTTATATTTCCAAATACATTTCACCGCCTCATTTTTATGCCAGTATAGCACAATAATTTGGAGGGCGATTGATGGTTAACCTCCTTTTAAAATTACTGGACATGAAATCCACAGCTTACTCAGACATCAAAAGTCTGTATTACTTCCCCAAAATGTGGGAAGAGATGGAAAGAAAACAAGCATTTCCCATAGAAGTTTTTCAGAGACTATGGTTACTGTTGATCACCTCAGACCGTATTGAATTCTACTTCTTTAAGGCTTACTAAAAATAACAATCCACACATACATTGCGACAATTTTTATGAAGATGTCTGATGTTGGCTTAGTTCCTGGTAATACACAGATTACACAGATTTGTTTTTACTTTATTTTTACTTGTGTGTGTGTGTTTGTGTGTGTGTGTGTTTGTGTGTGTATACCCATACATTGATGGTAACCAGAGGACAACTTGTAGGAGTCAGTTCTGTCTATCACAAGGGTCCTTAATATTGAACTCTGGTCATCAGCTTGGTGGCAAGTGTGTTGACTCACTGAATCATCTTGTTAGCCGCTTGCCCAGTTTTTAAAAAGATCAACTCATGTCACATTATCTACTGCCAAGAATGTTCCATGTTAAAACATTAATATGACTTATCCCGAGGTACTAGGATTATGGGTAGTTTTAGGATTTTTTTCTTTGCTTATCTGTTATTTCCAATTTTTCTATAAGAATGTGGATTATTCATATTAATTCTTAAGTCAGGAAAAGCCTCTTTTAAATTGAACTTTATCAGCTATATTCAATGTGAAATCCCTTTAGAGCTGATAGAGTAAAGAAGATTAGATATGGATATTCATTTTAAAAATGGCAAGACCATTTTTTTTACGCACTCATCTTTTGTTCACTAAATAAGAACAGATTATTGGTGGGGAAAATAGCTGGTGAGGAGATATGGACTGGAAGGAAAAAGGATGCTATGCCACGGTGTTCCCAAACCAGTCATTCAGTAGGTAGAGGGGAGCATGTGGGTAATTTTCATTTGCTATGACGAGGTGGTACGATGGCTCCACTCTGGAGGTAGCAGGTCTGCCGTTAGTGGGTTCCAAGTGGTATCTAGGTAAAGGGTTCCTGAGAATTTGGTGAGTGTGTTAATCAGTTACGGAGACCTTTGTGCCAGATGTGCTACTGAGTCAAGCCCACCTGGCTCTGAGTCTCCCATTGCCAGTTCCTTGATATGTGACCTTGGATAGGGTCTTTCAACATGACTGTCTTATTCCCTCTCCGAACACACAACCCCAACAAATATCTAGATTAGAGAATGCAGAATATGGGACAAGGATGGTTGTTAGAGTGCTAGAACTCACGTGGCCACCAGACAGCTCTCTCAGCTACTAGAGCCCAGTCTAGTTTAATTCTCTCCTTAATATGTTTTCCCCTTGGTGGGTATTAGGGAGGTGGTATTGGGTCATATCTGCTTCTGAACTGGTCCATGCCACATTTTATTTCTCCACTGTGTACTGACAGATGCTATCCTTACTGTGTCTTTAGAAAGTTTCCTGCCCTGGACACTCCTTTTTTCTTTCTTTCATATCACCCTTAACATAAGATTGTTGCTTCTATCAATGTGCTGGGAACAGAGGTGCCACACAGGGAAGCTAGTAGCACCACTGAATTTGAACACATGATGCCATTATTCTTAAGAACCCCCAAACTTCTCAGTATCACTAGGAATTCCTCTCTGACATATTTGCCCTTGGATCTTTTTTTTTTTTTTCTATTTGATACCAGAAGATTTCTGAGCTGATACTGTTTTTCTGTTTCTCAGCTGCCTGGGAACAAATTTACTTTCTTGGCTACATCTAGTTCAGCCCTCATCTAAATTACGCTTTTACAAAACAGGTTTCTGCAACTCTTCGTGTCTCTTGGAGTTTAGAGTTTGAGACAGAAATTAGTTTCTGTGTAAATGACAATTTTCCCAATCTAGTGCTATTGTTAGTCAGAAACACTTAGGCTACATTCCCAGAGCAGGGCATTTGAAGACAAGTTTAGCCACGCTGCTTCCCTGCTGAGCAGTTTCTCTGCTGCTACTTACACTTTGAAATTGCAAACTCTGCAATTTAATTGAGCTTAAACGGTTGTTTCTTCATTTCTTATTTCTCCATTGATTTTTGTCCAATGCTTTTCACGGTTTCACCCAAGAACATCATAAATTTGGTTTGATTACTTCCTTGGGTCTGACAGACACCAAGCTGAAACATAAACAAACCTCAACAGGGACTGGAGGCTGCATTTCAAAAGACAGTGGTGAACGAAAGAGTGGAAGAGACACTGCCTTTGAATTGTGTTGCTCAGATCATTTCAACTGCTTGAAAACAGCTGATAAACAGCACAGAAGAAACACCGAAGTCTCCCTTTCAGCGAGTTCTGTTTGTCTAGAGAGGGTTGGGAGGCTGCCAGCAGGTGAATCAAACGTCCATTGGGTTTGCACCACAGAAGTCTGCACCACCAGCTCTTGGATACAGGAAGAGAAAGATAGAGCAGTCCTTATAGGAGGCACTTTACAAGGAGCAGGAGAAAGCCCGCATGTTCTTCCAGGGGCTGGAGAGTGTGAATTACCTATGAACAATAAAGACAGTCATTTTCTCTTAGTGTTGAGGGCATTATTTTTAGAAGAGTACTGCCTGACTGGATGCTTAACGCTAATACATATATGGCAAACTCAGCAGTAAACTCAGTAAAACTCAGAGCTGGGATTCTGGTGCCAACTTAGAGCATCATGGGAAAATAGCCAATAGCTTTCTTAGCCTGCTTGCTCCAGATGACCATTCAAGCCTTCAAGATGAACAAGACCTCCAACTGTGATGGCTTTTAGAAATGAGGCAAACTTTATTTTGTAAATATTTAAATAAACTATGTTCACAGTCCAACTTTCATAATAAAAGTGAAAATTCATTTTTAACCCATATTACATTTGTAATTCAAGGAATCTATGTCTGGTTTTTCTATCTGGTATATATCTTGAAGCTGCATATGTTTATGGGGAGATGTTTACCCACAAAGTTTTCTAAACTCACAAAATGAACTTCCCTTCTATAACAGTGCTTTGAAACTAGTCTTGTTCTCTTCTGTCCTTTTTGTGTTAACAAATACATGTGCAAACACTTTAGTCAATAGGCAGCATCCCACTGTGTGAATGGACAGCTCTATGATTAATGAGTTTCCTATTGGTATTTTGGTTATTTCTCCATTGACCAAGTATAACTGATGAAGTAAAGAAATTCTTTTTGTGTGTATACATATGCCTTTATATGATGATCTCCTAAGGCTAAATCTTATGAGGGAAATACACATTCAAATATTTTTAACAGTGGTAGTAAAACACATGTAACAAAGTTTAACATAATAATGAAGTGGTCAATTCAGGTTTGGTTTGGAGAAATCTCTTTTTTGTACTACCCTTACGACTGTCTAGCCATAGGGCTCCTCATCTTGCAAAATGGGAACCTGGTCTTGGAAAAATAAATTCCTCACTTGTCCTCTGCTAAGATCCTGGCAAGCATCATTTTTTTCTTTCTATCTCTATGAATTTAATTGTACTGTGTACAATTAATGTGAAATGCTATCCTGTTTTCGCTGGGTTGATTGGATTGTTTTGCAATTATGTCTTCAAGATCTATCAATGTAGTACACTTCTGTCTTAGTTAGAGTTTTACTGCTGTGAACAGACACCATGACCAAGGCATGTCTTATAAAGGGCTGACTTACAAGTTTAGAGGTTCAGTTCAGTATCATCAAGGTGGGAACATGGCAGCATACATGGCATGATACAGGAACTGAGAGTTCCACATCTTCGTTTGAAGGCTGCTAGCAGAATATAGACTGCCAGGCAGCTAGGACAAGGGTATTAAAGACCATACCCACAAAGCCACACCTTCTCCAACAAGGCCATACCTCCCAGCAGTACCACTCCCTGGGCCAAACGTATACAAACCATCCCAATATCCAAATATCCTTCTTTTAAAGCCTGAAAAAATATTTATATATTTAGTTTACATATGATATATTTTATATATCAAATATAAATTGTATAACTTGTATAGTATAATATATATTATATGTAGTGTATGTGTGTGTGCACTTGCATGCATGTACACATATACATAAGGGTGCTCTTGCCTATGCATACATACCCAAAGGCTCAGAAGTCAATATTGGGTGTTTCCACTATCATTTTTCACCCTTATTTTGGAACGCTGTACTTTAGTGAAACTAAAGCTTACCGTTTTGACTGTCTAGCCTGGGAGCTTCTGGGATCCTCTTATTTATGTCTCCCAAGCTCTGGGACCTATTGCTGAATTATTCAGTACTGATAGGCTTACAGAAAGGGAGAATCCTTACCTTAGTCTGTTTACTTACTGGTAAGTTCGCGCGCCTTGACCAGTAGTTTCAACGCAATGCTCTTTCTGCAGAGAGGATTCTTCAACAATGTATTCGCCATCCTACTTTTTTTTTTTTTTTT
>NW_022196903.1:8177330-8209763 GCF_008632895.1 Mastomys coucha
AGCCAGAACCTGGAAACAACCCAGATGTCCCTCAACAGAGGAGTGGATACAGAAATTGTGGTACTTTTTTTTTGACAAGACAAATATTACTCCTAGTGATACTTCCAACCTCCTCAAGAATGATCCTAAAGTTTTTATCTCCTTCCGCTGGACGAATAGCTCAAATTTTTGTGTCCTCATAGTTTCCAGCTCTCTCCAGCACTATTAAGACAGCACAGTCCCCACCGTAACCTCAGCAGGGTTATCAGCGTCATGCACACGGACTGTCAGTTCTTGTTTGCAGCTGGTGTTCTTTTACTGTGTAAAAGTTTCCCTGGGAAGTGTCTCTGTGAGAAACTGAAGAGAAAAAAAAATGGAAATGCAAAGGGAGAGCAGAAAGGGTGGTAGGTTGCTTGCTACAGCAGACCTAAGAAACTTCAGCATTGGGGTATATAAACGTATTAGTAAAGGAGGAGCAGGAGCCAAGTAACATGCCTGGAATAAACACATCTGTAGGGGTCAAAATGATAGATCTAGGCAAGCTAGTATCACCAGAAAAAGTGTATTCTATTGACAGCAGCAGAGAGTAAATATAGGGCACAGAGTCTATAGATTGAGACAAAAAAGTTGGCTAGTACAGACATGTTTTTCATATTATTCCATTTTCCGTTCAGAATATTCCAATGTCAATTTATTTCACTTAGTCAAAATTCATAAAATATTAATAAAGTGAAAACTAAATATTTCTAAGTGTCTACACACAGCAGATTCATTGTGTGCCAAGTCACACCTACTGCCATATGATATATTTGGGTATTTTATCAGAATCATTATGCCATTATTGGATTATTGGTTGCTCTATGGGTATATTCATAATGGGTTGAGGCTCTTGGCAGCATTTAATGAGGTTTTCTGTTTTTCTTTCATTCATTCAGCATTTAGTAATACTAAAAGGGCTCATTGCTCATTTCACTGGGCTGGCAACAAAGAGTTGTTACAGAGAAGAATGCTGCCAGCCTGCTCCAGCCCTCAAACGAGCTGCTGCGAATTGAGGCTTTCAGTAGCATCTCTTTATTCAGTCCCAACCCTTTCTCTTCATCATGGTGTGTGCTCTGTCACAAATGATAACACTGGATTCCTTTCTGTTTGCTGATAACATGCCAACGAAGCAGTGTTCCAGAGAAAACATATACTTTTTTTTTTTTGAAGTGTTTGCTTTGGGATGTTTCAAAGCTGAGTTTCACCACTGGCAGCTTCTTCAGCATCTTAAATTCTCTCTCTCTGTCTGTCTCTGTCTGTTCTGTCTCTGTGTGCCTCTCTGCATATGTAAATATGCATACACTTTGGCATTGTTACGTAAAGGGTAGAGAGAATGCCACTTATAGACTATGGTTATAATGAAGTTACCTTATAATTTGTTATGTGACCTATGCAAAATGAAAGATAGGTTAACTTACTTTATAGCATTAATTACAGCAAAGGATAGCCTGGCATTTGTTACATTTAGTAATAGAAAAAAAATTAAAGCCCTGATTTCTATCAGGGCAGCAATTAGATCCCATGCATCTGTGTATATTGTAAGGTCATATATGTGATAGCAAAAGGGCCATCCCACTGGCCTGCTCTCAGGGACTAGCAGTTGCTTATGTCATCATCCACCGCTGTGTGCTGTGCATAAAAGGCCCCCAGCCAAGGCAGATCTCTTTCTCTGCCTTGCCCCCACCTGCCTTCTCTCTGTTCCACCTCATTCTTTGTCTCTCGGTTTCTCCTGTTCCCTTTGTCTCCTTGTTTCTTTGTCTGTTTACCTCCTACCATCTGAGAAGACCTCTCGTCCTCCCCCAATAAACCTCTTACAGTAGATCTGTTGTGTAGCATAATTTCTCAGAAGCACACCTTGGCATGAGCCCTCTGAAGGTACCCATCCCTCACTCACATTTTTATCCTATCAGTAGGAGTTTATAAAACACCGCCATTGCTTTTCAAAGATTTCTGAACCATATGTCAAACATATATAGTTCTTAGTTATTTGACTATATTAGGCAGAAAGTAATGAAAATGAGATGAACAGTTTGTTGTTTTATGTTTCTTCCCCCCTCACAGGGTTATGTGCTCTTGGTTTTCTTCCAGAAGCAAGCACACATCCTGATGTCCGTCCTGCCTACATACAATCAAGCACATGTCCTGTACACTCGGGACGATTAAGCTTGTTTACAGAAGCAAAAGCACATGCCTTGGTATCTTCCATGATAACATCTCTCATCATTTCAGGAAGTTATCTGTCCTTGGGCAAGTGGACCTTACAGGCTAGAGGCAATTATTTTTATAGATCTCTTAAGCCAGTAATTTAGACTTAAGATACAACATTAGCCATCACACAAAGTAGGTCTTCATTTGTTTCCTGTGGTCTGTATATGATTAGCAGGTGACTATGCTCTCTACTTTCCTATGGCAATGACTGTAACTACTAAAGGGAGTGATCTGTGACTGTGTAGTTGCTTCTGTTCTTGACACGGTTCTTCATTTAGTATTTTGATAACTGAATTTAATGACTGTGGCTCTTTGCTGAGGACAAAAGAAAATTATCAGTTATGCCCTTCAGCTATCATTAGAACTCTGAAGGATTACTCTTTCCTATGGGGAAGAAAGTTCCTCAGTTTTACATTTTAGACTTATGTGTAAGGCTTTCCCATGACCCTTTGAAATGTGCCTTGCATATTTGGGAAAACTTGAGGAAATACTTCTGGTAGAAGAACATTTTTCAGTAATTTTCTCCTGCACCATAAATCTTACTGAATTCATTTTTTTCCCTCTGTGTCCTTTCCCCAGCACCCTTGCTATTTCTTCTGTGTCACAATATAGACTTCTAAGTTGTTCCCTTTCCCAATTCTCTTCTGGTTAGCCTTCTGTGAGAATGTACTTCTTCCCTGAGCAATTCTGATTTTCCAGTGAAAAACAGAATCCAATTTCCATCACTTTTCTTTTAAAGAGCTATTTGTCATTATTAAAATATGCTTGTTGATTCCCCTCTACTTAGAACATAAGCCCCATTGATTCCCAGACATGTACACGTATGCACACATGTACACACACACAAGCACACACACACACATACACAGTGCGACATCAGTGAACATGCCAGTTTTATTTTGCAGTCTTGGCCAACACTAAGTGGCATGGCGTCCCTTTTATTCATGGAGTATCATTTTTTTTCACTTGACATTTATTAAAATAAGTGTGGGGAACTATCGCCAATTTGCCGAATCTCTATTTTCTTCCGTTTACTTTTTAATGAAATGATATGGCCTATCATAAAATTTGATCATTTACTTATTTTTATGTATGCTTTCTGGTCCATACCATCATATAATTTTCCACTAGATCTGTAAAATTTTCCACAAAAATGTTAGCATTATTGTGTACTTTATTTAATGTGCTTGACTGATAATTAAAACAAAACACTTTAGTAGAGAAATTTTTCATGCTCTGGGTAAAAATTCCTTTAGTACTTATATAAATTGTCTTTTTACTTTCAAGTTACAATTTATTGTGTGTTTACACTTCTAGTTGCTCTTAGAATCCCCAACTACGTTTTCTTTTTAATGGACATTTATGTCCATCCATGTAGGATGCTTGAAGGTGTCTGTCTCTGTATAGTATAGGAACTTGTATAAATGTGAATGTGTCCTCCATAGGAAACTTACTCTGAAGGGCTTTCCACCTACAAAAACCTGATCAAAGACAGAAGGCCATTGTTAACCCTTTCTTCTTCACAGAAATGATCCTACTATTTAATTACACAATGTCCTCTTCAGTCTGTTAAACATTGCTCTTCAGGACAAATGCTTACAACAGCATTGTTTTTTGTAACATTACCTTCTGTGGTGGTTTGAATGAAAATGGCCCTATAGATACATAGGGACTGTCACTATTGGGAGGTGTGGCTTTGTTGGAGTAGGTATGGATTTATTGGAGTGGGTGTGGCCTTGGAGGAGGTGTGGCCTTGTGGGAGGAGGTGTGGCCTTCTTGGAGGAGGTGTGGCCTTTTTGGAGGAGGAGGTGTGGCCTTCTTGGAGGAGGTGTGGCATTGTTGGAAGAGGTGTGGCATTGTTGGAGTAGCTGTGTTACTAGGGGACGGGCTTTGAGGTCTCCAAATGCTCAAGCCAGGCCTAATGTGGCATTCACTTACTAAAGCCTGTGGATCCAGATGTAACTCTCAGTTTCTTTTCCAGTATCATGTCTGCCTGCACACTGCCATGCTTCCTGCTATGACAATAAATGGGCTAAATCTCTGAAACTGTAAGTTAGCCCCAATTAAATGTTTTCCTTCACAAGAGTTCTTATAGTAGTAGTGTCTCTTCACAGCAATAAAAACTCTAATCCAAATCACATAAGTTCTAGACTGATGATATTGTTCAGGAGCATTCTCATCTTCTGTTTGAACATGTGAGTTAGAGAAAAATATCCACTTAGCACTAAAAAAATATGAATTGAGTTCCTGAAAATAAAGCTATACTGTGTGAACCCTTTTGGCTATTGCCATTATAGCTGATAATATTTTCTAAGGTATTTAACTTTAATCTCAACTGGGAAACCACCCTCATAGGAACTAGGTGCCAGAACTAGATACTGTAAGACAAGTGTTCGTTGCTTATATATCTCACAGTAGGACCCAATGGTAAGTTACTTCTCTGTTTATAGGTGAACGAGGCCACTCTGGACTCGTACAGGCTCATTTGGAGTTAGTTTCCTACCTCGTTTTCAAAGTTCTGTCCTGCTTTGCCCAAGCCCACTCTCTCTCGTCCTGCTAAAATCAATGAGGACGTTTTCCACTTACAATTCAATTCACTTTTTGGATGACAGCCAATGCTTTTCTGAGAAAAGTGACCCGATGCCAGTTTTCCTGGCCTTGTTTTATTTTTGAAACAGAAAAATAGCAAGTTTCCATCCTCCTTTAGCTTTTCTTTTCATGGGTGAGAATGCTAAATGACAGCTGTGTGGAGCATGTCTGCATTTTCATATTGTGGACACTGACTAATGGACCATCGGAAGAAAGTGCTGTTGCTATCGGGACATCACAACAGCTTCTGTCTCCCAAAAAATCACCCAAACAGACACAAACTGAAACTGGGAGCAAAAAGAACGTTTTTCGGTACTCAACAGGTCAATCTGCTCCAATAGCTTAAGTCTCTTTAAAAAGCTAAGGTGAAAAGGGAAAGAATCTATGGGTTAAAAATGTGGTTTAGTCCTATAATTCAAGACAGAATGTGGGGGCAAAGGCAGGAGGGTCACTGCAAGTTAAAGGCCAGCTGGTCCACACTGCAAGTTCTAGGCCAGCCAGGGTTATATGTTCAGACTTTATCACAAACAACAAATATATGAACAAACAGGTAGAGTTGAAAGTGAAGTTTACAAAGAACAACAGCCACAATAAAGGGCACTTCCAAAAATGAGGCTAGTAAATGTTTTCAGGCCCCTTTCCTCATAGATCACGCAAGTCACTGTCATTACCCAATATTCAATGTGTGTGTGTGTGTGTGTGTGTGTATGTGTGTGTTTTAATCAAAGGTAAGTGTTACCAAAAATAGTAGTTGTTCTAGGATATCCTTTTCATTTATATGAGAAATACATGATATATGAAAATATGATATAGAAATATATAAACTATATTCAATTGTTAAAGTCTATACAGAGATGACAACTGAATTATTATCACTCAGGACTAGACTAGAAAGGACATAGATCAAAATAATAATTAGTTTTGATTAAAGAAGACGAGTGCTATGGGATCAATTTGAAGTCATCTTTAATTTGTTTACTTTTATCTTATTTTGTTGAGTTTAATAGCACTTGTCTAAATGTTAACATTTAAAAAATCAAGACAGACACACACACTAAATATAGGTTGAATGTGCAGATGGAAAAATCTCATTTTTCTCAGAGAACTTGGGAATTATCATTCTTAATTACTTTTAATTTATAGTTTTAGATATATGTATAAATGTGCTTGCATGAGTTTTTGTGCACCATTTATGTGCAAGAACCTATGGAGGCCAGAAGAGGACATCAAATATCCTGGAGCTAGACCATTCTTTTTTTTTTTCTTGGATATTTTCAATGTTTACATTTCAACTGTTATCCCCTTTCTCTGTTCACCCCCCCCCCTTGCAAACCTCTTATCCCCTCTCCCCCTGCTTCTATGAGGGTACTCCTGCCTCCCCGCCCTTGCATTCCCCTACACTGGGGCATGGAGCCTTCACAGGACCAAGGGCCTCTTCTCCCATTGATGTCTTACAAAGCCATCCTCTGCTTCATATGCGGCTGGAGCCATGGGTCCCTCCATGTATATTATTTGGTTGGTGGTTTAGTCCCTGGGAGCTCTGGGGGGGGTCTCCTTTAGTTTATGAGCCCAAAGTACCAATTTCTGTTCTGCGTGTTTCAGCAAGTGAGATGATCACTACAGTGAGGATTTGCTAGCGTCATTAGGAAGTGGGGAGAAGGGAACAGATTGTCTTGTGTGCAATGTTAAACTGCAGGTTTACATAATCATACATGCTAAATTGCTTCCTAAAAAGTATAAACTACTTATCTTTTTCCAGCAGAAAACAGGACAATAAAAAAAATGGAATCATCCCAAGTAAATCCGTATATGTTATGTTTCTTTGTTTTCAATTTGTGATCAAATGCCTGTGACTTCTGATGGAGATGGAGATAGTGCAAGCACTTGTTCTAATCCCGGAGTCACAGCAGCATTGTGAGGGCACATGGATCATTGATGTAATACAGTTCTCATGAGAATTCTAATTCTTCTTTCAAACAACACAGTCAATAGTTTTAGACTGATGTTTTCTACTATATATTTAAATTTTCAGTGATGGCCCTTGCACATCCTAGTACCAGTTCTAAATTTTTGATTACATGGAAGATTCACACACACTTTAGAATACCAGAGGCTAGCCTCTAACATTAAGGATTTATTTCTCCCAAGATTGAAATTATTTATGGTTTACTACTAAGCATTGCAACTGTACCACTTGCTGTTGCTTCTCATTCATGGTTTCAAGATCATAAAAATTCTGACGTGACAGTGCATTGAAAACAGTGTCATTGTCACTGGGGACAATGTACTGTACTGTTTATGCATCAAATATTATGAACAAAAAACACCTGGAAGATATATTATACATTTAAACTATTTGTTACTTTGGAATATTCATTTTTCCATTCGACTAACTTTAAGTTCCTATAATGGGAATGTAAAGGTAGGTAAAAATAGGCATGGCTGTCTCACAAAGATGAACAATAATAAGGTACTGACATTAATGATATAAATGCAAAGGAATATATATAACTGAGACAAACATTTAATGGGAGAAATTGGTAAGAGAGTATGCATTAGAGGGAAACTTGAGTAAAGTGGAGAAAAGGGATAAAAAAATGTTTTCCTGAGAAGTCAGTAGGAAGAATTACAAGGGTTCTAGAGTTGAAGCATGCTAGGAAGAGAGAAGAGCATGGCTTTCAGCTCTGAGATTACTCTTGATGCTTAACACTCTAGCGATTCTCATCTCGTGTCATTACCAGTTGCCAGTGAGTCTTGGAGAGTAATGTGTGTGAACTCTCATTTGATTTTAGTAGATGAAAAACACAATAAAAATCTGTTTTGTTCTGTTTGAAGCCATGGCTTCTCTTCTCATTCAGTCATTGTTGTATTTCAAAGGGCAAGTTACAGGAAAATTGTGGGACTTGCCTATAGGAAGATGTAAGAAATCAGACATTATAAAACTTAGAAGAACAAAAGGCAAAGAAAGAAATGTAAAGTGATTTCCATTTAACACAGCTCTGCTGTACATGGGAAAACAAAGGTACAGAGTACCTAAAGTGGAAAACTCTGTAATTCCTTTTCTTTTCCACAAAGTAAATCAAACTCCTCTCTGACTCTGGAGGCATGGTAGCTGCAAGTGTTTAAAAGCCTGAAAGATGAAGTCTGCCGTTCTCCTCACATGCCCAGTCACATTAGCATAGGCACAGAGGTACCTAGAGGATTATGCTGCATTAGCATGGACATAGTCGGGTGTTAAACTTGATGATAGTTGCCTGTCTTCAGATCTCCTCAGAAGTGAAAACTATCATATCAAGTTGAATGTATTATATATATAGTTTATGACTATTTTCTTCCTTTGCTCAATATGCAAGAAAGAAAGAAAGAAAGGAAAAAGAAAAGGAAAAAGAAACAGTTTGTTCTTACCTGGAAAGAAAATTAGCATATTCATTACTGTTTGCCATCAGGACTGAGCAATTGTCTAACCTTGTGTCACAATTTTTGCTTAAGAGGATTTGGCTGTTTCAGTGACTCGTTGATATTATATTGGTTTATATTTAGCACATCATGGTAATACATGGACAAAAGAAAGCAGAACAAACCTAGGAAGAGCTGGAAAGACTGTGTGCCAGACAATGCAGATAAGTATCTTTATAATATATAGGCCTCTTAGCTCTGTGAAGTACCTGCAGAATATGAAATTTTCTACTGAAAAATATATAGATATTCACAAGGCTTGCTTTAAAAGAAGACATATTATCTCTTGACGTGTGTGTGTGTGTGTGTGTGTGTGTGTGTGTGTGTGTGTGTGTGTGTGTGTGTTTGGTGTTTTAGATGCAACACATTTCACCTGTGCATTTCTTTGGTGACTTTCAAGTTTTTTAGATCAAGAGAATCAACTCAAGCCAGTAGAGAGAAGCTATGGGACCACTCTGATTTGACAAACTATCACACCTACTTGTAATGAATTCTTCACTAGGTCAGGAAGGTGGTGTATGAGCAGAACATTACAATCCAAACATTTCACTCTGACCTAGTACTTATTTGGATAGACAGTTTTAATTTATACCTGACTCAGTAAAGTGCACAAGTCCAGAGAAGGAAGTGGCAAGCGATGAGTTGTTCTCTGTTAATTGCCTTATATTGGATCAAGTGTAAGAGTAAATTGGAGCTGAGGCTGGTGATCATCATTCATATTGAAATCTTCTTTGAAGAGGATAAATAGGTCAGTGAAGAAAGTGGTTATGATGCCAAGAATCAGGAATAAATATTTGGCCCTAGTAATAGGTACTTTTTCTTACTTTAAGAGTTAAGAACCTAGCTACTAAATATTAGACAGAGCTTGGAGAATCCCACAGAGGGGGGTGAATTGTAGGAGCTAAAGGGGTTGAGGATATCAAAAAAAACAGGGCACACTGAATCATCTAAGCAGGGCTTATAGACACTCAACAGAGACTGAAATGATTATTACAGAGCCTGTATGGGTCTGTGCTAAGTCCTTTGCATATATGTTATAGTTGTATAGCTTGTTGTATTTGTGGAACTCCTAACAGTGGGAGTTCGGATTGTCTTTGTCTCTTTTTTTTCTTCTACTGGGTTGCCTCCTGAAGCCTTGATATGAAGGTTTGTGCTTAGTCTTTTGTATGTTATGCTGTGTTCAGTTGATATCCCTGAGAGGAGAAACAGAGGAGGAGTAAGTCTGGGGGAGAGGGGCAAGGGTAGTGGGGAAACTTGGAAGTCTAGATGGAGGGGAAACTGCAGTTGAGATGTCACATATGAGAGAAGAATAAATAGAAATAAAAAGAGAAAGAGGAGAAAGCCTGATTGTGATAATTATTTCACTCTAGCCTATGTTAGGGGGTTCTACTACTGAGTCTCTAATTTGGAAGAAATACTTTGAGATTTGCTATCTCTCTTAAACACTTTAAATATTAATATTTTACTACTTTGTGAATCTTGATCATATTAATTTCTTCACAGTCAGAAGGAATGAAGCTTCCAGGTCAGTACCAACTTAATTTCTTCATATTCTATGATTCAAATGTGCGATGATTTCAGCAGTGGGGTATTATTACCAAATTTTGAAAGATAACCAAGAATAATGGCAAAAACCTGTGATGTTTGGACATCTACACTACTCCAGTGGCCAATACCTCAAAAGAGGTCACCATTTCCTGGTACTGAGGTTTGTATATGCTAGCAAGTGTTAGTCACCCAATAAAGAATAACTTGAAGTTAATTACATATAAGTTTCCTTTAAATAAGATAAGGTGTGAACAGATAAGGCAATATAATAAAAATCTTGCCTTTCCAGGTTTTATATTAAACATCTTTTCATAAGGACTGTCTATAAACTTTTTGGGGAAGAAATTGTTATATATTTTTATTTCTCTGGATGAATTCAAGGTATCCAAATATGACCTAAGTATACATTTGATTTTCCCTTTTAATTTCATCACCTTTTTGTGGTTTTATGTGTAAGTGTAACTTTGTCTGTAAGATGTAATTGTCATCTCAGAGGCTAATTGCTGAATAAGTTCACCCTTTCTAGGTTTTCTGAACTCTGGCTGGCAGATTCAACTCAGCTGTCTGACACCCCTCTTCAAGCTAACTGATTCAAACTGACTTCTCTCAGCTTTTGTTTGAATTGCTTGGCCTCAAACTAACTGTGGTCATTTGTTCTAATCGCCTGGCTCCTTTTCATTCTCTGGCTCATTCTGTCTTCACTAGTAACCTTTCTCTGTAAAACTATTCCACAAACTTTCTTTTCCCTCTCCCTCTGCTTCTCCCTCTCCCTTCCCCCTCTCCTTTTTAAAGCTACCTTTCAGGTCTGTTTTCATGAGAGCTAGGTGTACTTATCTCTGATTCATTCTGTCAAATCTTTCTCTGACTTATCACTTTGTATGTTCTTCAATTAGTTGTAACTTTCAAATATGGCTGCTTCCTTCTCCAAACTAAATTTATCTTCATTGTTTGGGATCAAATGTGTGTATTCCAGACAAGGGGATTAAAGGTATGCCATTCCAGCCTGATTAGGTCTTTGGATGTGATCCTTTGCCAGAGCAGTCATGTTGCTGGATTAAAATTTCTTTACAGGTATAAATGAGAATGGCTTCCATAAACTCAAATATTTGAATGCTTGGTCCTCACTTGGTGGAATTGCTTGGGAAGGATTAGGAAATGTGACCTTGAAGGGGTTACTGCCTACACTCTTCTCATTTAGATCTTTCTCTCTACCTTTTGCCTGTGGGTCAGGTTGTAAATTCTCAGTATTGCTCCAGTACCAACTCAGTCTGTTTGTTACCATGCTAAATATTTTCCTTTATAGGTTGCCTTGGTCATTTTGTGTCTTCAAAGCAACAGAAATGTAACTAAGACACTCTTTGAAGTACTTCAGCATGTAATCAGACAAGCATTTGTTAAGTTGTTTCAGTTATATAGAAATAGTGCAAATCATGCTCTGGGATATTTAATTTCTTATTAAAAGATTTAGAGACAGCAAGTGAAGATGTGAAAACCTGATATGATAAAGTGGCCAAATAAAAGGAAGGAATACATGTAAAGTGTGTTTAGTTATTGAGTGTATTGGCCTGAAATAACAAATTCTCATTTAATCTCATGTGTATCAACCCAGAAAAGCATTAGTACCTTCAAACATCTATGTTAATGGTTACCATAGAAGATGAATTGGGGAAAAAAAGCAAAGGTAAAGAATGATAATAATGGAAACAAAACATTTAAATATACTGATAAATTTTATTGAGTTGAAAACTAGAGCCATTATTTTTCCTTGGTAGGTTATACAGATTAAAGTAATCTCTATTCATAGAAATGTCCTTCCTAGTAAGGAACTCAGGGTACTAAGTGATTAGTCCCCAAGCAAAAGAGATGAAGTTTGTCTGCATTTTGTGTTTGGAGATGGAATGTGTATTAAGATATCATGCATATTTGATATGTAAGTTATTAAGAATGAAAGCTTTGGGAAATTTTAAGTTCTCGGTGATGGATCAAAAAAAAACTTTAAGTATTGTTCTGTTAAGTTTTTTTTTAATAGAAAAATGGATAGTCAAAACATTTCCTGATGATACAAAGGGAAAATATAGCAACCATGTTGCCTTAGATCTTCCTATTTATATGATTGCCAAGCTCTGAAAAATGTCTAAGCAGTCTACATAATGACAGATTTTATTCTAATCCTGAAATCACATTTTTCTAGTCTATTCAGTTAAAAAAAATCATATATCTCGGAAGGAAGATAGGAGGAAAAAAGTAAAGGAAGGAAAGAAGAAAAACAGACAGATAGAGAGGAAGGCAGGCAGAAGGAGTAGAAATACAGAACAAGAAAAAGAAAACAAATTGTCTAATATACCACAAATGCTATTCTTCCAAGAAGAGAGCTTTGTCATGAGTCCTACACAAAGTCTAACTATAGAAAATTATTAGCAAGTTTTAAATTAGTCATTACTAGCCTTTGACCATGTCACCTTGGCTTGTTTTTCTTCAAAATGCTTATATTACCATGCTATTTCTCAGAAAAACTATACGGATAAAATTTAAAGCTCATTGGCAAAGATTATCAGGTGATGAAGACAGTACTTGGAGACTAAAGGCCAAGGATATATTTTTGAAGTATGCATTAACATTATGTTTTTAATGAAAAGATTTTGTAATGATATATGCTAAGAGTCAAATTGATAAATCACATGCAATGGAAAACTCAGACATATTCATCTGGTTCTATAAATTTCCCAAGAACTACAAATGTTGCATGATGTCAGCTCAATGAGAATTTTCGAAGAATAGCTGAATTGGAAAAGTCTAAATAACTAGAGAAGTTTCCTTCTTCACAGATTGCTAAAGAAGCTGAAAATTAAAATTGGACAACATGGTACATTAACTGTTGATTGCTGTGAGTATTTATCCACAGTTTTATTAGGTAGCTGAGATCACCACATGTAGTACAAAGTTTTAAATGAATGGGTTAAGCGTGCAAACTCAGATTCAGAAGGTATGAGTTCATATGTCATGTCTAGGACGTAACACCTTGTGGCCATGGGCAAGTTATTTAACTTATTGCTCCTTAATTATGTCACCAATCATATACATCATGTTACTTATTATGTAGGCTAGTCCATGAAACATTCTTTGCTATCTCTTTTCTATATTTAGAAGATTTTTTAAGTTCTATGGTAAATGTGGTTTACTGATATATTGTTGAAGCAATTCTTATGCCTTCCACCTCTCAGAGACTAGTGTACAAATGGCATCTCTCTTCTATCTTAAAGGTAAGGGTACCAAGGGCTGACCATGGTGATTTGTCAGCCTGATCTGTTCTCCACTGGACAAAAGGTGTGAGCCATAAATAAATAAATCACTGTTGTTTTAAGCCATAGAAATTTCAGGAATGTTTGTTTCTGTAATACATACACATGTTTGAATGATATGTATAGTATAGTCAGTGTCACAGATACACACACATAGACACACACACACACAGACACACACACACGTGCGCGCACGCGAGTGTGTGTGTGTGTGTGTGTGTCTGTCTGTCTGTCTGTGTGTGTGTGTATAACATGGCCACAATCTTTGGTACATGTTTAATACTTACAATTATCTTGTCTTATGGTCATTGCTATTAATTAGTGTGTGTGTGCATGCATGTATATATATATATATATACACATATATATATCACAATATATATATATATACATATATATATATATTACATATATATATATATGTATATATATATATATATAGTGCATGTGAGTTCAAGGACTCATGCATGCAGAGGCCAGAAGAAGATATCAGAAATCCTATTTTATCACTTTTCACCTTATTTCCTTTGAGAGAGATTTTTCTCAGTGAACCTGGAGCTAGGCTAGTGGTTACCAAGACCCAGTGATTCTTCTGTCTCTGCCTGCCTTCCCTCTCCCTCCACAGGGTTGATGTTATAAATTGTCTTAGGGTTACTATTGCTGTGAAGAAACACCTTGACCATGGCAACTCATAAAAGAAAACATTTAATTGGGTCTGGCTTACAGTTTCAGAAGTTTAGTCTATTATTTTCATGACAACAAACACGGTAGCACACAGGCAGACACGGTGCTAGAGAAGCTGAGAGTTCTACGTTTTGGTGTTCAGGCAGTAGAAGTAAAAGTGACACTGGGTGGAACTTGAGCATCTGACACCGCAAAGCTTGCCTCCAGCAACACACCTCCTCCAATAGAGCCACTTCCTATGGACCTATGGGGACCATTTTCATTGAAACCAGCACATAAATGTTTTCAGGCCCAGCTTTTTACTTGGATAATGAGCATTTGAACTCTGTTCCTAATATTGGTACGTATTTGATGACCCATCTATAAAAGCCCCATGATCTTGTTAACTGATCTAAAGAATTGATAATAAATATCACGTAGCTATAATTTGTACAATGAATTATCAAGTAATGTACTGTGGTAATTTGAATGGGAATGTCCCTTATGGGGTCAGGTATTTGAATACCTGGTTCTGTTGGTGGTGTTATATGGGAAATTTAGGAGACATGGATTTTGTTGACTGAAGTATGTCACTGGGGCTAGGCTTGTGAGTTTAGACTCCTACCTTTTTACAACTCTCTCTCTCTTTTCTCACTCTTTCTCCTCTCTCTACTTCATGCTTCAAGTTCAAGATATGAATTCTCAATTTTCTGTCCCACCTCCTCTGCCTGCCGACTACTGGCATGTTTTCACCTCTGTTATAGGCTTTCTGGAAACCATAAGCCAAAATAAACTCTTTTATAAGTTACCTTAGTCATAGTATTTTATCAAAGCATCAGAAAAATATCTAGCCTAGTATTTGGGGACATTCAGCCAAATGTGTTCTCCTTTCATCACTGAAAGAATGATTGAAAAAAAGTCATTGTCTTGCCAAACTCTGTAAAGTTTTGTAAAATGTGTGAGCAATCTGCCTCAAATTTCATGATTAGCCAAATTCACTATCAAACTACAAACAGACTGGGAATACATGAATGATAGAAACTATGTTAGGTAAGGGTTGGTATAACCTACTGGTTTTTGTGAAGCCTATAAGCAGGGGTGATTTTAGACTCAGAAAAGATATATACAGAAGTTTGTGTGTTTTCATGTCATGTCTATGGATGTGGCTATCCCCTGTAAGTCCAGGCCTAACAAGAACAGAGGGGAGGGACCATGGCATGTGATGAATTTGGGCATGGTGTTAAAGAGGCTTGACATGGGGAACCTAACTCGGGGTTGACCAAAGTAAGCAGAATAAATATTCATGTGTAGGTTGGGTGAGGGACAGAGGAAAACTTGTAGAATTTATGTTTTGTAAACCTGTTATTTAACCACCTCACACCTCAGCTATATGCTTTTCGAGGAGAGGCTGAATGCTATCAGACTGACATCATAATGACATCCTTTAATCTTCTGCCACTTTTGGTCCTACTTGGAAGTCATGAAAAATCCATTTTTGAAAGCTGATAAGTCCTGAAAAATAAGTTTAAATTGCAGCTGATTACACTGACCTAGGAATCTCGTCATCTCTAATTCCTGCATGAAAATGTAACTAAGAAGATGCCTCCTGCTGGCTTATAATATGCTTATTTAAAAAAAATGGACCACGTGTCAGCACAGAGCCTTGATATGGATATTTGAATATTATGAAAATGAATTCATAAGCCAAGTCTGTCTGTCAGATGTTTTTAATTTAAATGTTCTGATGGGTGATGAGACTCAGTATGAGGGCATACAAAATTGTCTTGTGAAATTTAAAGTCAGGGAAGGAGGTGAAAAAAATGACATTTAGTTCATAATCATGTGCCTATTCAGAATTTAAAGTTTCTGGTCAAGATGGGTTTTGATTTTTTCAAATTTCAATTTCACCACTTAAAGATCAAGTGTCTCTCAATTGACATTAAAGAAAATGGCAGAGATTGTGTCTTTTATCACAGATCACTTGTGGAATGTTAGGTCAGTTCAGTAATCCCACAAGTATTTCGGAGCTTCTGGGTTAGCTTTGCTATAAATGCTACTTTCTAATTATGTGCAAGCATCCAGAGGCCACTATAATGAAGGAATCTTATAATAGATTTCTCAAATGCATGTTGAGCTTTTCATGCAACCCTATGCTCTGGTGAATAGTCTTTGACTTGACAGCGACATTTCACTGTGACTTTTGTCCTGTCACTACAGGGACTTCTTGCTTGCGTCCAGGTGGTTTGTAGTTATATTGGAAGTCCATGGCCCAAGGACTATGATCCACTCTGCCTCAGCTCAAGGCTCAGTGAGTCTTGTGTTGCTGTCTTTCTAGTTACCACAGTTTGCTTGTCATTGTGTCACTGGCATCCTTTCTAAGATCATGAATTAGGAATACAAAATACATAAGAATAAGTTGGAGGTAGTAAGGAAGATACTAATGTAGCCTATCTGTAAATCAAGCTGTGTCGGTATACATCAGATTCAATTGTTAGATTTAGAAATTATCTATTATGGATTCTTCTGCTTTGCATGTTTCCTGGCACTTGGAGTTTAGTATTTTTAATATTAGACCAATATTAGTTTCCTAAGACTATCTATCTTAATAAGCTGTCATAGCATCTTCCATAACATTATTGTATTTTCTTCCTTTTTAATTTAGGTATGCTTTTAAACATTTCTTACAATTTCATTCAGCGAAGCTTTTGTGCTTCTATCACAATCTGTAGACCCAAGCAATGCCTAAGAATCAGAATCAGCTAAGTAAAATACAGTCAGGAGACATTAGATTCACATCCATGGTCCATTCAAATAACACAACAGTATCAAGAACTGTTAGGGTCTGAGATCTTACTTGGTTTATAAACTTAACAAGGAGACTTGTTAGGGATGATGAATTTGATTTTCAATATTCAGCTAATACCAGTTTAGTGCAGAACATCTTTATCCAGGTAACATTGAAGCATCTTTGAAGGAAGAATACTTGGAAGAGTAAAGAAGGCCATTAGCATTTGTGAGCTGAAAGCCCTCAAGGTCTTCCACTGGGGATCCTGCTCTGAGTCCAATGGTTGGAAGAACAACAATATCAACCAACCAGATCTCCAAGAGTTCCTGAGGACTAAACCACAAACCACAGAGTACACATGGAGGGACCCATGGATCCAGCCGCATATATAGCTGAGAATGGCCTTGTCTGGCATCAATGGGAGGTAAGACCCTTGATCCTGTGAAGGCTCCATAGATGCTCCAGTGTAGGGGAATTCGAGGGTGGGGAGGCGGAAGTGGATGGGTGGGTGGATGAATAACCCTCATAGAAGGCAGGGAGAGAAGGGATGGGATTGGGGGGGGAGCGGGAAATGGGATAACATTTGAAATACAAACAAAGAAAATATCCAATAAAAATCATAACATTAAGAAATAAGAAAAAAGAAAAAAGAAAGTCCTCAAAGTGGTAAAGATTTGAAGAGCTGTGGTTTTGCCTTATTGCTCGCTGAGCACCTGTGCCATATGCTTGGTCCTTGTCTGTATAGTGCTGCTTATTATTATTTTAACTGGTAGTAATCAGGGTACTTGTACAATGTGGGAGCAACAATTTCTCAGTTGTCATCTATTAACGTAGGGTTACCAGATAAAAGCCCTCCATACTTACTTGTTAAACTCAGCAATGTTACCTTCAATATAGGAAGTCTAGTTTCTACAGTCAAGGATCTCAAATGTAAAATTCATGTGCATAAGGAGGATTAATGAGAGAGAGTTGAGTAAAGAGGCATGTCAACAGAATTTTCTAATGTACTAAAAATGATGATAGTATGCTGGACTGACTGTTGAAGCCAATGTTTCGGCTGCATAGATTGTTCTCTACCTCTTGCTTAGAACAAAGAAGAGAAACTGTTTTCTGGGTTTCAGAGATGAGTAATTTAAGACTGAGTTTCAAGAAGGCAAAAAATAGATCCTGTATGTGTGGTATAAGTAGCATGGGGAGGAGCTTTGACTGATAGCAGGGCTATGGTATGAATGGCTTTTATTTATCCTGTATGGCCAATGTGGATTGAGTATACCAGTAACCCAAATGAATGGTGGAGGAAAGATAGACAACTGACTTTCTCACCCACTAGTCCTTATTCTCCAAGAGTAAAGAACAGAAGAAAGGGAAGCCTTTAGAAGAGAGGCCAGTAAAGAATATATGACATTCATCCTTCATTTAATTTCTATTAGAATATGAGCCAGGAATGGACGTAGAGCGTTTTCACACGCTAACAAGCAGATTCAGATGAGCTTCCTTTACACAGGATAGTGGGTTTTGGTGGAGTGGAATTGATGAGGACGGCTAGGATGAATAAAGCAGTGGGCTAGAAACTGCAGTGAAGTTACATTAACAGCAGGAGATGGGGGAGATGAGAAGCCAGGATGTCTAATCAGGTGGGAATAATTCACAGAACAGTATTGAGGAATACCAAGGGGATACAGAACAAAACAGCTACTTAGAAAGCATAGCTTAATATCTTCAAAGCTCCTCCCCATGCTACTTATGCCACACATACAGGATCTATTATCAGTCTGTGGAGCTTTACTGATTAACAGTTGTCTTCTCTGATCCCAGTGAAGTCCCTATAGATAGAATTGAGGTTTTTTATTGTCACCATTTGGAGAAAGTAAACGATCCATAGAGGTAAATAGAAGATAAAATAAGCCAATTTTGCTTATGTCAGAAGGGAGGATGAATCTGTTGATATGTTGTTATCTGACTTGCTCTGTACTGGACAGAAAGAACACTGATGGTTGGAGAATTCCGGCATAACTCCTGAAAGCTAGAAGTATGAAAAAAGAAAAGGATGCAAATGCAAGGTAGGTTGTCACCTAAGTTTCTGTTGAAGCAAAATGTCAGAAAATTGACAGCATATTTCTAAGTGAGCCATAATGTCATAAAAACAATTTCAAAGGCGCTCATGTTCCAATTTTAAAGTAAGATTGAATCTTGACATCACCCAGGCCTGAATCACCTAATTCCTCTACTGATGCCTGCTGTGAGATTTGTATCAACCTTCAGAAGTAAGGAAATGCCAAGTAGCCACCTTAATTTTCATCCAGGTGCCTAGAAACATTTTGCCTATCTAGTGGAAGTTTAAAAGACATAAGATGGGTGATGGTGGTACACACCTTTAATCCCCACACTCAGAAGACAGAGGCAGGTGGATCTATCAGTTCGAGGCCAGCCTGGTCCTCAGACTGGTTTCTTTGACAGCCAGGGCTACTCAGAAACCCTGTATTGAAAGACAAAAAAATAGAAGAAAGAAAGAAAGAAAGAAAGAGAGGGAGAGAAAGAAAGGAAAGGAAAAAGAAAGGAAAAGAAAAAAGAAGAGAAAAGTGAAGTGAAGAAAAAACACGCTAGTGTGGCAGGCTGAAAAAAATGTGACTATAAGAGTTGAAGTGCCCCAGAAGTTTACTGCACAATGTATATGATACTGAATCAAAATTATTCTAAAGTAAGATTTAAATAAGCAAAATTGGTATTAGTGAATCCTGAAGGCTCTAGAGCTGTCTGCAAGGGACTAATTGTATTATCCTAATTCTTAAGTTGAAATTCTGCTCCCCCAATAGCATGGTGAGGTGGATGCTTTAGGAAGTATTGGGTCAAAAATGAGGTAGGAGGTTTTAAGGAGAATTAGTGCCCTTATACCAGAGACACAAGGAGCTCCCTCATTCTCCCTCTACCTATGAAGACACAAAGGAGAAAGTGACACTCTGCAGTTTGAAAGGGGCACCCACCAGGGCTAGCTCCTGATCTCACCCTAGCTCTGGGAACTAAAAGAAATAACCTTTTGTTATGTAACATGTGGTTATATAACACATGATACATGGTCCATGTCTCCTTATGCAAGCCAAACTGGCTAATATATACTGCCAGGCCTCCAAAGGGCAAAACTTGTTAGCTTTTACAGTTTATTGGATTTCATGGTACAAATGTGCTGATTGAACTCAGTAAAATGTGTCAATAAAAACTAAAGTCATGTGTGTCTGTTTAATGAACACAAAAGACACTGTTGGCTGATATAAAGTCCAGGCACAGTAGTTACACAATTTAGGCATTTCCCCCTCCATGTTTTATACATACAGAGGAATTTTAAAAAAATGTTGGCTGTAAAGAATTTCTTAAAATAACTCACTGAGCAATCTGGGAAATATATTCTGATTATTTATTTTCCTCTTAAAATATTATTTTGAAATTTTGTGCAACACAAGTGTATGGCACTGTAAATAAATATTTAAGAATCCCAGACTTCTTTCACTTGAGGAAGAAGGTTTGTCTGGAGGTGGGGGTATTTTTTTTTTTCGGACATGATAGCAGATTAACTCAAATGCAGTCACTGCTCTGAAACAAGTGTATTCCCTCTCTTTTTGATTCACTGCTTTCTTAGAAGAATTCTGTGTAGATGGAAAAAAAACCTGAGTGTAGGAAGAATTCATGTTCTCCTGATTTGGTAGTGACAAATAAGCTAGAGTCTGCTACAATAAGCTAGAGGGAAGGAGAGGAGCAGTAAGAAAGAGCAGGAAGAGAAAGTCAAGGCTGGGGAAATCAGAAACTAGGCTGACTCACAGTGGGGTTCACAAACAGGTTGTACGCAAGCCACCCACCAAGTAACTTGCAGCCTGGGCAGTGATGTCTTTGGAAGATACCAGCCTGGTGCCCGGAATACAGAGGCTCTTCCAGTTGGAGACCAGGCACAGAGCATCTGCCACCTCATCACATATAATTAATTGTGCCTTTAAGCTAACAGCTGTCTTAGAACATAGTGCTGGTAGGAGGGTTGAGGATGAGGAGACATTGAGAGGACCATGGATTTGGGGTTGTCAGTTTAACCATGGTTGCTGTATCCACTCCTTCTCCAAAATGGTTTGTATTCATAGCACAGTTGATTTTGTTTGACCTCTTTACAATTGTATTGGCAAAAACTAGGAATGAGTGATTTTGTTTATTATTAAACAATCATATTTTCTAATCCCTTTTTCTTTTTTCTGAAGCTGATATTCAGATAATTTGAAGGAAAACATATTTGACTTAAGAAATCATCTAAGTATTCTATCAATTCCTTTGGGTAATGAGTTTTTAGTTTTGTTTCCTTTTTTTTTTCCCCATACATCACCTTTCCATGTGCTTGAAAGATGATGTGGAAGAGCATTAACTGGCTGGCTCTCAGCTGCATAGGGGATGAATTTATATTTCAAGGTGAGCATGGGATGCTTTTGCAACCCTTCGTGATAGCTGGTTGATTCTAATACTTTCCCATCACCATTTGCCCCCACCCCCACATATACAAAGACTTTCTAATAATATATGCTAAAATGCAAGTGGTAAATTAGTACTTGGTACATTGAGTGTCATACTTGGGTATACCTTCTTTAATTTATTCTTCATTCGTTCTTAATATAGAGCTGAGAAGTAATACCTTATTTTATTTATTCTTTAGAATATTGTTTGGATCTTGGGTGTTGTAGTAATGTGTTAAGGAACAATAAACAATGAACTGCTTTTCACATTTTCCAGATGATAAAAATAACCGGATTAGAACATACTCAATCTTCCTGGGTGTTGCATCTTGATACATTAATTTCTACTCAATAGCAGCTAAGAAAGCCCTCCATGATCCCTCCTTTCTGGGATCTCCCTTAAGTAAGCCTGGTTTTTTGAGTTACTGGAGAATTTAGTAACTATGAGATGAGAGTTTATTTTAACCATAAGTTTTAGAGATTATACTATGTAGTAATCAATAATAATACAACTTTAGACACATCTTCTCATCTGTGTAACAACTCGATGGGTAGTTACTATCATTAAATTGACATTCTGCTCTGGGGCATTAACTCAGATCTCAGGATTCTGCCACTTCTCAAGGCTACGTTTATGGTACTGTCTTTACTGCTGTTGGCAGCCCTTAAGAAAACAACTCTCTGTACCCCATCTGCCTACCTTTTTGGAATCAACACCATTTTTTCCCTTCAAATTTCTGTCACCCTAGTGTTCAGGATTTCAGGAAAAAGCACTTTCTATCACTCGAGCTGTGAAACAGCTGAAACTCATCTTTGTGATGGTGCTAGATTGAGATATTCCTTGGAGGCATCCTCGTATTTAAGGTATTTTCCCACAACAAAGATGTCCTACATGCTCTGATAATAGTTTTCTTACTTCTTTAAATTTTGTTGTTGGTGGTCTGATTTGTTTTGTTTTAGCTTTGTTGTTATTGATTATGGAAAGTACCGAGGAAAGTAGAAAGGGACTATGGGTAGAAGAGATGAGAAGGAGCTCTATAGATGTGGATAGAGGGACATAGGTATTGTGAAGTGGGCAATAGAAGAAATGGAGGGGGGGCACCTCAGCTAGACAGGGAGGACGGAGGGTAATACAGAGAAAAGGAAGATAAGAGAGATAGTAGTACTAAGGATATTTTTAAAACTCACAAGGAAAAATACTATTCTATAAGTTCTCTTAAAAATATGCACAGATCTTTTCCTCTAGAGGCATTGCAGGTGTGACTACTGTGTCCTATGTGTATCAGTAGGTGACAGAGAGGAGAGAGGCTATGCCTGTGCTCAGTTCAGATCTATGAACATCTGAGTGATTAACAGCCTAACATGCCCTGAAAGAAGTAAGCCTGAGAAGACTACCAGTCTGGCAACTCGAAGGCCCAGCTGGGCTCCCAGGATGGGGAACAAGGTGGAGACTAGAAGACATGGCCTGACTCAGTGAGCGTGAGACAGACAATCCTCACCACTCAGGCAGGAAAGACGAGAAGCAAGCCCAGACAACTACCCAACCAGTGCTGGTTCAGACAGAGAGCTACCCTGAAGTGACCACCAATCCAGAACTGTACAGTCCTCTGGAGGGTAGGCCACGTGCAAGATGACCCCTGTCAGCCACCATAATTCATAAGCAGGGTATAGTACTTCTGAGACTACTCTGGGGATGAGTACAGACACTCAGAGACCCCAGGCTCCACTAAGAGGAGGAAGTGGTAGGGAAGTGGAAAAGAAAGAGAAGCAGAAGCAGAAGCATGTAGGCACAATAAAGAAAGGCAGAACTGGAGACTCAAGGGTAGTGAGGAATGGTCTGATGTGACTAGCTGATATCTGAGATCTGGTGGGGTCCTGATGATGATATCTGAGATCATGGTGGGGTCCTGGCCTGTGCTGATACTGGGGGCCACATCTGGATCTGTGGCTCTGCAGTAGCAAGAGTTTATTACTACCAAAGACTAGGAAGTTGTCTCTTGGTCTGGGTACTGCCTGGAGACATGCTGATGTCTGAGGGCTGTGGAGAACTGGCCCACCTCTCACATTGTGGGAGATCTGACCCTGTCCCAGGCCAACATGCAGTACTCCTGAGAGAAGGCCCTGAATATTGTACCAACTGTTGGTGACCAGGTCTCGGGACATGAGCATGGAAGAGCTGGTGTCTCCCATGTGGTGGAGTAGATGAGGGAGAAATGCCCTCTTTCCCCCATGATCCTTGCCACCTATGGTAGGCAAACCAGGTCCTGGAATCATGAGAAAAGAAGAGCTGTCCCCACCCCTCACTAGCTGCAGCACTGTGGAGAGCAGACTCTGTGCCCTCTCTTGAGCAGCACAGTAGAGCTGACACCAGTGGCAGGGTCACTGGTGAGCTGCCCCCACAACTTGTCTGCTGTACAGTGACAAGAGCAAGGGAGACATGCCCCTCTCCTCACCCCTTGCTACCTTTGTCAGCAAGAGAGCAAGCTGGTAGGTCATTAGACCAAAAAAGCAGACCCTTTGCCTCATCTGGGCCACAGTAGAGCTGGACCTGAATTCAGGGGTTGTAGGTAAGCCAGCCCCACCTGTTATCTGCTGTGCATTGGTTGGGAGAGCTCCCCGCCCCTCCCTTTTGCCCTTGCCATCAGCAGTGGGTTGGAGAGTTGGCTCCAATGTCTTGAGAGCTGTCACTGCACCTCACTTGCTGCAACACTCAGGAGAGCAGGCCTACAACTGGCCTGGGCAGCACAGTAAAGCTGGTGTTAGATGTGGGGGTTGCAGGAGTGTTGACCCTGCCTCTTGTCTGCTGGGCTATGTAAATGCCCACTTCTTGTCTCTCCTTCCTTGCCATCTATGGGATGCAGGATAGTTGGCCCCAGGGTCATGAGACTGGGAGAACTGCCATGTCCCTCACCAATTGCAACATTCAGGAGAGAAGGCCCTGCCTGGGCTGCAGGTTAGAGCTGAAAATGGTTGCAGGGCTTTCTGATGAGCCAGCCCCAAGGTCATGAGAGTGGGAAAGCTCTGGATCCAGGTCTTTGAATTGGCCTGTCCCAACATCTACCCCATTGATGAACTGCTGGGAAACATGAAGGGGTAGCCCTACAGATATAAAACTTCAGTATCTCCATGACACAGGGCAACAACAGAATAGCCAAAAGGAGTCTCAGTGAGGTTCCAATAGCGAAACTTTAAATAGAGTAGCAGAAGCCAGAGGCCTTGTACCAAACCAATACCTTGCAATGAATGTTTGTAAGCAAAGAAGTGTAGACAAAAGGGTATACTAGGATATACTGTGCTGTGCCACTGCTTCCCCAATGAGCATTTTTTCTTTGTTGGAGGTGAGTTGCAAGGGTGAAGGACAGGTATGAGGGAAGGAAGAGATGAATAGGATTGGGGTATACTATATGAAGTCCACAAAGAACAAATAAAAAGTGAAAGAAAAAAGAAAATAAAAGAGGCATAGGTATGTGTGTGTATATATATATACAAAAACACTATATATACATATGTATGTTTGCTTGTATGTGTGTGTGAGAGAGGGGGAAGAGAGAGAGAGAGAGAGAGAGAGAGAGAGAGACAGAGAGACAGAGAGAGAGAGACAGAGAGAGAGAGAGAGAATGAGGGAGAGAGAGAGAGAGAGAGAGAGAGAGAGAGAGAGAGAGAGAGAGAGAGAGAGAGAGAGAGAGCAAGGGAGGCAGCAAAAGAGGGAGAGGGAGAGAGGTAGTCATAGTCATGGTTGGGATGAGATTATCACCTATAGTCTCAGGCATTTGAGTGCTTGGTCCCTGATTACTGGTGGCACTTTTTGGACAGTCTTAGGAAGTATAGTTTTGTTTGAGAATAAAAGTCATATAGCATTCCTAGTTCACTACCTGTGCTCTGTTTGTAGTCTGAGCTGTGCGTCCTTAGCTCCAAGATGCAGCTGCCTCCACTCAACCATTATGCCACATGAGCAGATCATGCTCCCCTAAAAGCCATATAGTATCTGGCAAAGCTCCCAATGCCAGGCATGGGCAACTGCCTTTGACTTTTTGGTCAGGGAAGGCTAAGAGATATCATGAACAATATAAGCTATTGTCATTTCCCTTGGATGCATTCCAAAATTGGATTGTCAGATTCTATTGATGAAAATACTGTACATTTTGATCACAGGTTTTGGGATTTAGCTGTAACTAACCTGGAATGTTTCCTTCTGAGAAATAGCTCTGCTAAAATAATCTGCTAAAAGAGAAGAGGTTCAATATTCTTACTCATGTGAACTACAATATGACTACCCATGAACCACAATAATGACTGCTCTAACAAGATATCTACAGTTGTGCACTCGTGGCATTTTTGTCCTGCAGATAACCAAGAGCTGTTAACTAGAGTTAAGGCTCACACTATGGTAAGCAATTTATGCCTGTTACTGTAAACATGGAGAGGTTATAGACCTGAGAGTAGAAATTACTACTGCCGTTTTACCAAGCCAATATAATACGTGGTTGTGCTCTAAATTTTTATTCTTATAACAACAGATAAGTGTAGCTATTTGCTCCCCATCAGATTCTTTTTGCAACAGATAGGATACAATTCTACAACTGGTAAAATCATAGAAAATGAGTGGCTATGGGGTACATAATCCCAGTCAATATGATTACAGTGCAACCTGTACATATACTTAAGAGAGTGAAATTTGAAGATGTGGAAGATGGAAAGATTGTAAGAGACAGAGGACTGTGGCATTTGCTGGTTTTAGTGTTCTCGGGACATGACAGTGGAAGTTAAATCCATGAAATAAACTAATATGGTTGCATAAAAAAGACATGCTAATGTGGGTGGGAGAACATTTCTCAAGGTCCTATATCTTGATGAAGAATTACAGGACATCAGTGGCTACTAGAGAAAAGGTGATTCAGTCCCTCCCACCTCCAGGGATGATATCTCTGGTCGGTTATCCAATTCCATGTGAACACACCTAAACACATATGCATGGAATAACACTAAATTGGCTCAGTGCAGTATACATACATATGTATATATACCTATGTAACTACAGTAATTAAAGAGGAAGAGGTCACACATTTAGGAGGGAGTTTGTGGACAGAAGAGGAGCATGAGAAGGGAGAAGGAAAGATGTGAATGATGCAACTACAGTATCATATGTGAAATTCTCAAAAAGTTAAGTAACAGAATGGACTTTGAGGTCTACTTTTGGTGCATGTGCTCTGTGGCCATTTTTCCCCAACAGAGTCACATCTTCGTTTTCCAAATCTAAGGCTCCAAAAGATATTTTTAATCTAGGGGTAGGTATTATTCTTTGTCATTTTGCTTTATTTTTTTTAAATGAGGACATGAAATCTTATTTTTGTATTATTTCTACTAATATCCTATGGCTGACATCCCATTCTCTGCAAGCTACTTGATGAGATTTCTGTAATCCTCTTATATTATGACCAAATCTAATGGTGGCCTGGAGCATATCTAGATTAAACAATGCTTGAGCTTGTCCTAAGACTAAACACCGGTTGCTTATATGAGTAATCATGGGTGTGTGCATTGAAAATTTTGGCATATTAAAGCTGAACATTCCTGTTAAAAGTTATCTATAGGATTAAGATAAATAAACCCTTAGTTCTGAATTGCAACAAAATGTGAAGAAGAAATATTGCACAATTTCCAACTGAATAATAACCTCCAACAAAATAGAAGGCAAGTTAATGCAGGACAGATACTTTTAGTTAATGGCTAATGCTTTTTGATCTGTGTTAGTAATGTGGAAATCACAGTGGGCAGGTGGACAGAACCGTTTGGGTGGAACCTGGCTGTGATATACTATACAGTCTCCTTCACCTTCCAAAAAACAAGCACCCCCCAAGCACACAACATGGGCACTAATATCATCCTGCAATTTATGACCTTATCTTAATTTCAAAAAATGCTTGATCCTTTTTATTTCTAAATATCAGCACTGAATTTATCAGCCCATTCAATTGTTTTCCTATAGGTTTGCACATTACAGTAGTTTAGGAAAATGAAATATTTTCTCTCATGAAATATTATACTTCTCTAAATCAAGATTTATTACAGCTGCAGAAAACCTCCACCTGGGGGAATTTTCTGTCACACAAGTCAAAGAAGTTCTATTTGTTCTGCCTAGTTTAGCTTTTCTCTCTTCTCTGCTGGATAAAATAAAACGAGGTGACAGGAGAAGACATTAATACCCACAGATCCAATTCCTATAAGTGGAAACTGGTAGCCTTTATGATTCCTTTGGCAAGGGACTCTTTTTTTTTTTTAAAGGTAGCAATTATAAATAACACTAATAATGGTAACAGTAGCTCATCTGTCTTGTATTTTTATGTACTTTAATTTTTTTCCAGTTGAATGAACCAAGAAGAAAAGGTTCATAACGTCTCTGCTAACATAGGTTAGGTAGGAAAAAAAATCTAAGAAATTCAATTGCTTATTAAATTTACCATAATAGACCCCATTAATAATTAGCCAAGCTTTAATATTCCTAAAGCTTCAAATTTGCTGTTTGATTTAGAGCAATGACTTTGGGAGACAGTTTTAGATGGCACACAGTAACAGATGAAGGAACCCCATCAGATACAGCCTTTCTTCTGGGTATATAGTCAATCGGCTAAAGACCAGTCTTCTTTAATTTGACCTTAAGGAATAATTTCTCTGCATGGAGAGAGTAGAGTCCTGATTACCAGAGGCTGAGAAGGGTAAGGAGGCTGATAGGAAGCACATTCATATTTACATAAGAGGATTAAGTTCTTGTATTCTATGGCACAGTAGGGTGATTGTATTTAATGATTTACTAAAATACATCACACTATCTAGCAGAGAGGATTTTGAATATTCCCATTACAAAGCAACAATGTATTTCTGATATGGTTGATATACTAATTACCCTGAATGGATTGTGGAACATGTGTGCATATTTCAATTTATCACACTGAAGTCCCATGACAGTATAGTTATTCTATCAATTAAAAAAAATCAAATATTTATATATTTGTTTTAAAACAAAAGGTTTAAAAAATCTCAGTGGAATGGCAACAATAATTTTGATTAAGAATATAAAACCTTTAATAGAATAAAAACAATTCTAAATGAGTTAGTACAATCCTCATTTTCTTACTTGTGGTGCTTGGATACATTTTAGAAAAACGATATGGAACGAAGTAGAGTTTTTGAGAAGTGATGACAGTATTGTTCTAAAGTCCAGATCAAAGTGAATCACACCTGCTGTGAGAGATTGCACCATGTCTCTTCAAAGGACAAATTCTACTAGGTAAGAATGAAAACAGTAAAAAAAAAAAAATGAAAAAAGTAAAATAGTAATTAGTTCAAGTGTCCATGTGTCTCCTATATGCCTTGGCATACTTACTATTTTTAAATAACGTTTTCATGTTATATAATTTATGCTACTATAAGATTAGATGATCCATATTTAAGGTGATACATAATTAGAAATAATGAGCATTTCATAATTTTTATTAATATTATATCCCAAATGTATTTTCCTGAATTTGATAAAGCTGGCAAATGAGAAAAATCAGATTGCACTCTCTCCCACAGTTTTGGCCTACTTGTTAATGGTCAGCTCAGAATTTTACATCCCACTCTTCCAGATGGACTTCCTCTTGCACTGTCCACATCCTGTTGTTCTTGTTTATTTGTAAGCCCTCCTCTGCAGATTTCAGGCTTGCTACCAGAGATCTGATTTTGATTCTATTTTTATTTTGACTTCTCAGCCAGATCCATAGTTATGTTAGTGTGTTTATCTTGCTTACACAGCTTTTTCCTTTCACCGTTGATAGTTCTGAATCTTGCCAAACTAGTATACACTCATCAGTCTGCAGACAAAAATTTTCATCTGGTATTCAATACATTTTACAACATAGACTAAAGCTAGGTCATTTGTTGATTTCTTAATTTTTCTTACATTATATTCCAATCAACTTTGTCTTCCAATGGACAAAGAAAAGGGAATCTTTTCCTTCGGCAGTTTTTCTTTCAAGTGTCTCTATGTTTCCACCAACCAAACCTTGCCTCGATTTGAAGTCTTGTAACTTATTAGGTCATTTGTTTACAGTACTATTCCTGCTTTTGAATTCAACTTGTCTTGTGGTCTCTACTTCACTATTAAACTATGCATTTTTATTTTTATTTTTTGAAATTGTAATTCAATTATAACATTTCTCCCTTTCCTCTCTTCAAACGTGTTGGATCTGGAATGGCCTTGTTGAGGACAGAATGACATGGTTCCTGCCAGCAAGACATGGGCGTTCAAGAGTGTGGTTGGCTGCCACGGGCATAAGGCTTGCTTGTACAATATTGTACATATTTTACATTCTTCCTCTAAGAAATGTCCTCCCTATTAACATTAATGACTACATGATAATCAGAGACAGCAGGAGTCTGGGAGGTGAAAGTGTGGCTAATATCTTATCAAAACCGTAAACTCTAGGAACTTCAGGATAGCCCTTAAGGCTGTGGAAAAGAACTCTAGAAACAAGTTTGAAATTATATAATTTCTCAACTGTGCAAAAAATAAGGATGCAATATGAATTATATGAGGGGCATCAGGAATCTAAAGAAACAGAGGCAACTATACTATGAGCCAACTTGTCAGAAAGATACTAAGGAAGGAGATAAAGAGATTTAGGGAATGATAATTACAGGAGATCCCATCCAGCTAAGGTCTCTTTTTTTTTTTCTTACAAAGGCAGACAAATTTCTAAGTTCAAGGTTAGCCTGGGACAGAGCCAGATTAGACCCATGTGTTGTAAAAAAAGTAATTTCAGGATAGGATCCCACCCAGCTAGCTTATTGTCTGTGATGAACGGAGGCAGGCTGATCTCTTTTGCAATGTTAAGAGAAAATGTTTGCTGTCCCCTAAGAATTAAGGGACTGGGGTCATGAGATGCTGATTCATAGGATAATCAAAAAGGGAACCTGAAGTAAAGATTGAATTGATATGTAAAATAAAAACCTGGGCCTATGATCTGCAGGAGATGAGCTATCAGAGAAATTTTTAGAATAGCAAGAGAAATCTACTTGAAGAACTGTCTCAAGGAGAACACAGAGAGAACTTTCTAGAGTCTCCTGAGAAAGCCAATCAGAGAGAAAGCAGGCTTGAAAACTATCTCTAGTAGAGCATAGGCAGCCAAGTTGGATCAATGATTTCTCTTTGATTCATTTGCTTCACTGCTCTCAGACACCAGTTCTCTCAGAACCTCTCTCCAAGCCTAGGTTGGTCCTTGGGATAAAGTTTCCTATAAACTCTGTTTCAGTTTTGCTTCAGATTCATGCCTCTTTTTCATTAGTTGTCATTGCATGCATTTATGTGTGTGCGTGTGTATACATATATGTTTCTAAATAAAACCTGATGTCCAATTCATATAACTGAAACAAACTGAGGAGTTCTTTAAAGGAGACCTCTTCTGTATTTCTCATGTTCCTTCTTTGAACATATCCTAGATATCTTCAGGGCTCCAGTTATGCATTTCTGAAATAATGCTACTTAGGAAAATTCAATATATTGAATTTTATTAATCTAAAAAGGTACTGTGGTACTCCTGTTAGATCTCTGACTTTTCATACTCTGAGATAACATATGACACTTAGATCATGAAGATACTTTTAAATAAGATATTTTAACAGAATCCTTAGCAGTCCTAACCTGATATTGCTATTGGCCTAGAATCAATAGCAAAAACAATACTGTTTTTGATTGAATACATATATGGGACTGATTAATCTAAACACAGAAAACATTCAGAAGCTATACAAGAAATTCTACTCCTAGAAAAAAAATTAATGTACTTAATTTAGCTACTTGTTTTGTTCCTATTATTGCTGACAATGTAATATTTTCCTGGACTTTTTGTATGGTTTAACATAATGTGTGTTCTGCCCTCTACTAGTAAAAAGAAGTATTCCAGATGTTTCAATACATTGTCAAAATGTACTGTGATTTAATGTACTAGAAGGCATATGTCTCCGAGACATGTTTTGCATGTGGAGAACTATTTGACTTCCTGTAAATAGTCTTGGAGTAGAATATAAAGTGCTTGTATGTGCTGCTAGTACAGTGAGTTTCACATTGGCCATCAGCCAATCAGTAAAAGTAGAAACTTGAAAATATATGTCTCAAAATAGGGAAAAGTGCAACTGGAGTCAAAAGCTTGGACCAAAAGAAATGCGCAAAAAAGAATTACTTTTAATTCAAATATTGCATTGGTGAATTTCTTATCATTCCACTAAGTTTAGCTCCCATTATTGGGACAATATGCAACACTGTTATAAAATCACTGTCTTTTGAAACAGAAAAGATAAATGTTATACACAGATTCAGCAGAAAGTTTTTATTCCTGGACCAGCTGGATATTCATTTTGGAAGCTTCCTTGTGAATGGATAAATGTGGTTGGCGGTGGGCAGTTGCCATGCAGGTCAAAGGAGGAAAGTTCTTAGAATACAAGCTGAAGAATGTCCAAGCCCAGCTTTGCCCAGGCACAGATAAAGAGCTTCTTATTGCTTCAAATTCCTATGGAGGTGCTCATTTATATTCTTTTAAATTAGTGTATCTATAGTAAGCTAATCCGGAGTAAAATGGAATAATGTATGCAAATTGTATAGTACTCTGCATAGTACCTGGGCGCTTAATAAACATTAGTGATTATTGGTAAATATTAATAATAAAATGGAATAGTTATGAAACTATTGTAAAAAATAAGGATTTTATTGTTTTTACTGGCTAGATATTTGAGTAATTAGCATAAACAATGATATAATATATAAATGTTGCACAATTTGCTCTCTAATATCCTTTTTCAAGTAGAAGCATAATATAAATCATACATACAATTTAAAATTTTAAATTTTCTACCTATGTAAATCTGTTTACAAATTAATGTTTTTGGTGTGAATTCTTTTCTTCCCAATATGAAGGTATTCATGGTATTTTTAATGCCCATAAGAATTTGAAGCATCATTCTACACCAAAAGTACAACTCAGAGAAATTTAAAATATCTATGAAAGTGAGTTTACGTGCACTTCTTCCCACAAGACCACCCCAGAATGAATGTATACAGAAGCCAGATGATAGTCCTGGTATAATCACAAAGAAGTGAAAGTTTTTATTTTGATATTTAAAATGACTTATTTATAAAGGCATATAGAGTGCATAAGGCTTTGAACAGAGCCAATAAATGGGCTTTATTCTCTATCTGAGCATAGAACCACTAGGAAAATATTTATACCTGCCAAGGACCAGCCTCAATTAGGTCTGGGTTCCTGAGAGAAGGGATGTCTGGGATTGGTGAAACAAACCATTGAAGTCAAATCATGGGTCCAAGCTAATGACCTATGTTTTGCTCGAGATGGCT
>NW_022196903.1:8209773-8233296 GCF_008632895.1 Mastomys coucha
TCTCTCTCTCTCTCTCTCTCTCTCTCTCTCTCTCTCTCTCTCTCTCTCCATCTCCCTCCTTCCCTCTCTCCCTCTCTTCCTCTCCTCTCTCTGTCTGTCTCTCATTCTGTATGTGTGTATGTGTGTTCTGTTCCAGATAAATTTTTCTTGCTATTCTAAAAATTCTCTGGTTGAGATAGCTCTCTCTGCTCGTAAAAATTATAAAAGCTTTCTGGATAGCTCATGGATTTTTTTCTGAACAAAGTCAGAAAAGCTGCTATAAAAAATTCTTGAATTTTCTGACCAAGTCATAAATACTATTAGAAAAATTCTAAAAGTAATTCTTGGGATTTTATGATCAAAGACAGAAAGTCAAAAGACATTATAAAAGAACTGTGTTCACTCTCTAAGTAATTTTGGGGATTTCCAGCCAAGGTCAAAAATCCTGTTAGAAAAAGTTCTAAAAGCTATGAAAAACTTTAAAAGAGTTGTGTTAGTTCTCCACTGATTTTCCAACCCAAAATCAGAAATTCTGTTAAGAAAAAAAATCTTGAAGTGTTGTTTTTGCTCTCTAGAGGTCTCTGGACAGTTCAGCTCTGGGCAGTGGTGGCACATGCCTTTAGTCCCAGCACTTGGGAGGCAGAGGCAGACAGATTTCTGATTTGGAGGCCAGCCTGGTCTACATAGTGAGTTCCAGCCAGGGCTACACAGAGAAACTAAAAAAAAAACAAATAAAAATAAATAAATAAATAAAAGAAAATTCCAAAAAAACCTGTTATCACTTTCTGTTGGCTCATTTCATGCAGACTGAAAGCCCAGAGTTTTTTTTTTTTAATTTACATATCAATTCAGTTATTTATTACAGATTCCCTCTCGACTGTCCCATGCATCAGCATTCCATGAACTTAACCCCTTGACTCTTAGGAAAAGAACAGTAAGTACATTTTTTTTTTTCCACCACAAAAGAACTCAGAGATCTGCATGCCTTTGTAAACTTAGCTGATTGGGGCATTGTGCTGAGATTCCCATTCTGATCACTCCTGGATCTGAATTCATTCTGTGCCAGCCTAATCTTAAACTCAGGAATCTACCACCTTTGTATCTGCATGTCTTTATGTCTTTCTGACAAGTTGGCTCATAGTGCAGTTTCCTCTGTTTTTCTAGGTCCATGAAGTCCCTCATATAATTCATATTGCATCCTTATATTTTGCATAGCTGAGAAATTATATATTTTCAAACTCATGTTTTTAGAGCTCTTTCGTGCTGATTTATCGTCCCTTCCTTTAGAAGGAAGCAGATAATGTTTGCTACCTTTGCCCCTCACATATTTGATTAGAAACAGCTGATAGCCTCACATTCACACATACCATCAAGGAGTGTACCAGCCTCGAGAGGCAACCAAGTTGAGGGCCCTGAAGATTTGAATCTCTTCTTTGAACAGGTGTCAACCAATCTGGGAGCACATTTACAAATGGTATCCTACTGTCAGCCCATGACGCCTGGTTGTTTTTTCTAATCTTCATGGGAAAAGGTTTCATCCATTGGGATAATTGTAGCTTTTTAACACATTTCACTGTAATTAGTGAATCTGCATGTCAGTGTTTTCTTGCATATTCCCTGATTGAGCTGGAGACCGTTTTACTTCTCCCCATGACCCGTCAAAGATAAAGAATTTGTTTACTGTAAATTGCACACCACTCACTCCTATGTGCCATCTGCCACACTTAACTGCATGGTGCTACTGTTTTCTATTAATAGCTCTTTGAACTTAAGAAAAAAATAATCAGAGGTGTTAATCAGAAATGTTAGGGGAATATTTACTCTATCAAGCTTTGCTTCTTGGTGGTATTTTCATTTTGTGGTGTTAAAATGATATTGCGCTTCTGTCTAATAGGTTATAGTGAAGCAGAGTTCAGAGAGCCAATCTGAGTGGCTGTCATCTAGCATAATTGTGAAAGGTGTAGATATAAGGAAAGGCAGGAGGTTTTTGTTTGTTTGTTTGTTTCAGAAAGTAATTTACGTCTTTAACATGGATCTTATGGTCAGATCACAGGTCAAATTTGTGAAGTTCCTCAGTAGAACTGCCTCATCTCCTTTGCTGTACTGTCTTCTTGCTTCAACTTAATAAAAAAAAATGGCAATAATAAGTGGTGTCATGCTTTTTTTTCCCCCAAGTATTCCAAATACCTGCATTATTGGTCAAGAATCTCTAGAGGACAAAACAGGCAGAATGAATAAATATTACCAAAAGGAGCTTTATGAGATTAGGAGCTGGGTATTTCAACCATGGCTGTCTGTAAGTGAGAGAAAGCTCAGAACCTGGTAGTTGCTCAGTTCACAAAGGTGGGTGCCCCAGCTAAAGAACTGGAAGATCCCCAGAAGACTGCTTATCTTCTGTCCATGTTGAAAGGCTGAAGATGCTGTTTTCTGATGTCCAAGAAGGATGGCAGCATCAACAATCATTATGGAATAGATGGATCCACCAGCAAGAAGCAAAGGCAGGCAGGTAAGTATACTGCCTTTCCGTTAGTGCTCTGCAGCAAAGTGTTGCCTATTCTGGAAGAAGATCTGTCATGGAATCCTTCTTTGCAATGTCCTCATAGATCTGCTCTGAAACATTTGTTTTTTAATTGATTGTCTATTCAACCAAGTTGACATCAAGATCCAATTAATCATCATAGCTGCCATATTGGAAAAAAAAACAGTTACCTTGGTGCATTATTAACAAACAGACCTTGAATGCTAATGTCTCTACAAATCCAGGCCTTCCTTGAAGTAAACAAACTGCTAGAGATTATGTAACAATTGCAACATTGAATGGGTGCTAGAGGTCTCAGAGCCCCGATGACAATCCCATCAGCCTTCCAGTAGGCTATCTACTGTCAAGGCATAAGCATAGTTAAATTTTTCTCTATAGAGTTAAATAAAGTAAAAACTGGGCTGAGAAGATGGTTAAGTGGGCAAACTGACCCACAGGAAGGAAGAGAAGAACTTACTTCTGCAAATTTTTTTTTCTGACCTTCACACCTGTGCCATTACATATGTAAGCACAGACAGAAAATAAATAAATAAATAAATATAATATAATATAATGTAATATAATACCAACAAAACAAAACCAGAAAACTCCTCCACATTTCCCCTTCTTTCCTTGGGAACACTGGTTTTTGTTTTATTACGTTCATCTTAGAGGGCACTGTGTGGTGGAAGGAAGCCAGCTGGCTGGACCTGAAGGGCAGGTTGAATCCCTTTTTCAACATTTAATATTTATGTTCTCACATTTATCTACAAACATTTGAGGATATTGATGTTATGACTTGATTTTGTTATCTCTGAGTCATTGCGCTGCCAGAACCCTCATTTAACTAACTGTGATGAAAGAGCATCCCAGATAGCCTGCCCTGCAGAGGACAAGCTGTAAACTTCGCCTTTGAAATTTATCTTTTGTACTTTGATATTTTTGTTACGAAATGTACCCTGTGCTTCACAAGCTTGTGAATAAAATAGGATCGCCTTTATATTTATGACTACATTTCAGTGGCTTTAAAATCTTATCTAGCCTTCCAGCAAGTTTGCCTTTCCAGATTTTCCCAAGACCTTCTGGGAATGCTAACCCCTAACCATGAGTCAGTTATGTTAGAAGCTCAAACTCAGTGGTTTTATCTGTCAGGTTTACCCCCACCAGGAGCTCTGGGCTTTTTGGAGCACCTCTCTTCAGTTGCTGAGAACAACGTTATGGCTCTAGGAGATTCCTAGGGACAAGACTTAATCAAATAATCTTCCTCTTAGTCTTTATACCTTCTGTGGTGAATTTACTCACTGAACCGCCTCCTTCTTTGATTCTTCATCCAGTGCCTTGGTTTCCTCTTAGTGAGGCAGACAGTGTCCCTGTCCTCAGGTTATACTCAGACATGAAAGACCCAGAGCCTACTACATGGGCCAGATTTTATCATTTATGGTGCTTTGAGCCTCTACATGATTTCTAGGTCAATTCACATCACTGTAACAAAATATCATAGTCGGAGGCTTATAACAAAAACAAATTTGTATTTATCCATTCTGGAGGCTGCAAGCCTCAGATCAAGGTATCAACATAGTTAAATTCTGTTACTTCTCTTTCACATACAGAGTAGTGGCCCACATGTTGTAGAAAAAGGGGTCAGGAAATTTTCTGAGGGCTCTTCATAAAACAACAATTCCATTTTTGAGGGACTGGCTGTCAAAGACTAATTACTTCTTAAGGGTACCAACTCCTACTATTATCTCATTTTGGTATTAGGTCTTCCAGCTCTACTTTGGGGGAAACAGAAATATATGGTTCATTGCAAATGCACATATACAGACATTTCTTAAGACACACTCATATTGCATAGACTGGACAAGTGCGTGTTTCAAAACTAACCCACAAGGGGTCCTGAAGTGTACTTCCAACTGGAACAAAAGTACAGACATTTTTTTTGTCATGAAAAACTTTCAATTACAAACATTCTTTTTCTCTTTTGCCAGAATCACATAATTGGCTACCTTTCTTTTCTTTTCTTTCCTCTTCTTTTCTCTACTATTTTTCTTTTCTATTCTTTTCTTTTTCCTTCCTCTTCTCCCTCCCCTCCCTGTCCTCTTTCTCTTCCTCCTCCTCCCCTTCTTTTTCTTGAAAATGTCCTTTTTTTCCCCATTAATAACTGATTTAGTTTTTGAGGTTTGCTGTGGATGATAATATTGCAAACATAAAGAATAATAACCATGGTGCAGATTACTCTTCATGAGACTTCTTTTATTACATAGATTTGTGAGGTTAAAATGTTACTTTGATTAAATGTTTCTTACATTGTCTTGAAATATTCCCAGCTACTGAAGGAAGGAATGACAGCTAATTTCTGTCATTGACCATATCTAATCACAGGTATTTACTAAGCAAACCTCTTGCAAATGTTTATTTTCTTTGTGATGGAATATTTTGAAATTGAAAATATTGAGAGTTAATGAATTATTTCACCTGAAGCATTCTGATATATCCTATATCTATATCTATATCTATATCCTATATCTATTTCTATGTCTATATCTATATCTGTATACTATGGAGAAAGGAGAACAATATAAGTACAGAGGTTAAAGTCATGTTATTTGAAGAATAGGTATAGAAAATCAGTAGTTTACTGCCTTCAAATTTGGAATGATAATTATTTTTTAAAAATGACATGGATTTAGCTAATAAAAAATATGAAAATTGTGTAGTAAGTTTTCCTTGACCCTCTTCATTTTAATCCTTCACATTGTTATTTACATTTTTATTTTTTATTTTATTTTATTTTATTTTATTTGTTATTCACATTTTTATTTAGCTAATATCTACTACAATTAAGGGATAGATTAGAGAGACTTGGACTTCAGAGAAATTATATATAATCCTTATACATTGTTTTGTTTGGATGGTTATGTTTCCTTATAGTAGTAGGAATTAAATCCAGGGCCTTATGCATGCTAAATAAGAGTTCTACTACTAAACAATTGTCTTAGTTTGGGTTTTAGTGCTGTGAACAGCCACCATAACCAAGTCAACTGTTATAAGGGAAAACTTTTCTTTGGGGCTGGCTTACAGGGTTAGAGGCTTAGTCCATTATCATCAAGACAAGAGCATGGCAGCATCCAGGCAGACATGGGGCCGGGGGGATCTGAGAGTTCTAAATCTTTATCCAAAGGAAGCCATGAGCAGACTAGCTTCCACATGGCTAGGGAGATAGCCTCAAAGCCCACTCCTACAGTGACACACTTATTCTAACAAGGCCACACCTCCTTAAAGTGCCACTTGCTGGCCAAGCATATTCAAACCATCGCAGCAATATTCCCAGGCTTCTTTTTACTTCTTATTTTGAAACAGGGTTTCACTAAACTGCACAAGCTGGCCTTGAACTCATACTGCAACCCAAATTGTTGAGTTACAATCCTCCTGCCTTAGTCTCCTGAGTAGCTGAGATTGCAGATGTGTACCACGAGAGCAGGTGCAATCCTTGCTTTAAGGAATTCGTGATCAGAAGAAAATATGTACATAAACTGTGTGAGTGCACACTACACTATCAAGAATATCAGTGGGTTGAGATTTCATGCCAGTTTAATGAGTAATGAATGATCCTGTTGATGCTTTCTTCATGATAGTAGATGACATATAGTTTCTGAGTCAAAGAAAAGTACTGTATAGGTCACATTATAATTCACAAGTTAAACTCCCTCTCCTGTAGATTGTCTTAGCTACCCACCAAAGTCCCTAAGAGTGATGTGGCAGGTAAATGTGCATCCTCTTGGTTATTATTATTACTGACAAGGTGCACATGCGAGAAACTCATACTAAAAGAGGCTATAAGCAAAGTTGCCCAAATTTCATTTGTCAGGCCAAATTATCATTATTGTTAAAATAAGTTAGGGAACTATTTCCCTTCCTTCCCTCAGAAGGAAAAATATCTATGATAATTGTTGTTGAAAATCTTTTTTTTTTTTAAAAGCATACCCTAAGAACAAGTTTCTCACTATCCTTGATCAAATAGAAATAGACATACATAGAATGATATTCCCAACTTTTAACAGTTAACAGTGGGATATATTTTGTAGAAATATATATGTGAATCCATGGCTGTGCTTCCATGATGGTATGACAGAATGGGTTAAGAAAAACATTTTCTCCCCAGGTCAGAGAAAAAAAATAACTTAGAAGTTTTAGTAGTTTATCTTTTACCTCCTGAGGGAAATACATCTATATGAAGGTCTAGTTCAAATAAATATAAATATGGAGACAGAATTATAGAGCTGAAAACTATTTAGAATCACATAATTGGCTAGCTTTCTTTTCTTTTCTTTCCTCTTCTTTTCTCTACTATTTTTCTTTTCTATTCTTTTTGTTCCTTTCTCTTCTCCCTCCCCTCCCTCTTCTCTTTCTCTTCCTCCTCCTCCCCTTCTTCTTCTTGAAAATGTCTTTTTCCCCCCATTAATCACTCTAGTGACCATGTGTATTCTTTGCTGAAAATGCTGGAGGACACTGTGGGTGTGCCTCTGAAGGCAAGCGTTAGCTTTTACATGGCTTTCTGGACTCCAGGACACAAGCAGCTCTTGCTTCTGCAATTCCCTTCTGCTGTTATATTTTGCTTTTCCAAAGGCTTGAAAACTCACAGGAATCTTTGAGTATCTGAGCCATGACATCATTCCTACTTGTAAATTGTTTCCTCTAACAGTGGAATTTAGAATAATACAACCATCCATTTGCCAAAATTGCTTTATTGTGGCTGTCACTATCACTGTTCATCCAGCATCTAATCTTTCACTTAACACTTTTAGAAGTGAATTTCAAACTTTACACAGTTCCTCTAAATATTTCATCAGGACTATAATTAACTATAATTTGACATATTTATTGTTTTGTTCTTTTATAGTTTATATACAATGCAATGAACAAATTATAATGGTGTGTTCAGTTTTTAACATATAATGTACTAGAAAGTAATATAAACAAACAGTTATGAAGATTAAAAATGCAGCTATTAACTCAAAAGGTATTACGTTGACAAATGCTTTCTCAGCATCTAATGAGATGATCATATGGTATGTTTTTTTTTCTCTGAGTTTGTTTATATAGTGAATTATGTTGATGGATTTCCATATATTGAACCATCCCTGCATTCCTGGGATGAAGCATTTTCTTCACCCTTCTAAGAAACACTGAAGCATCCACATTTTGGTCTTTCTTCTTGGATTTCATATGGTCTGAAAAATGAATCTTGGGTATTTAGAAATTTGGGGTTAATATCCACTTATCAGTGAGTGCATACCATGTGTATTCTTTTGTGACTGAGTTACCTCACTCAGGAAGATATTTTCAAGTTCCATTCATTTGCCTGTGAATTTCATAAAGTTATTGTTTTTATTAGCTGAGTAGTATTCCATTGTGTAAATGCACCACATTTTCTATATCCATTCCTATGTTTAGGGACATGTGATTTCTTTCCAGGTTCTGGCTATTACAAATTAGGGTGCTATGAACATAGTGGAGCATGTGTCCTTATTACATGTTCGAGCATCTTCTGTGTACATCCCCAGGGGTGGTATAGTTGGATCCTCGGGTAGTACTATGTCCAGTTTTCTAAGGGACCATCAGACAGGTTTCCAGAGTGGTTGTAATCAGCTTTCAATCCCATCAGCAATAGAGGAGTGTTCCTCTTTCTCCACATCCATGCCAACATCTGCTGTCACCTGAGAAGTGGAATCTTAGGGTTGTTTTGAATTGCATTTTCCTGATGACTAAAGATTTTGAACATTTCTTTAGGTGCTTCTTGGCCATTCTAGTTTCCTCAGTTGAGAATTCTCTGTTTAGCTCTGTTCCCCATTTTTTAAATAGGATTATTTGGTTCTCTGGAGTTACTATCACTATCACATAGTTCAGGTTAGTTAAAAGTCATGCTTGCAGAAAGAATCTTTTTTATTGACTAGCTTTTTACTCCTTTTAAAATACTTGAATTCTTGCCATTACATGAAATAATCTTTGTTTATGTGCTTACTTGACTAAGGAAGAAATCTTTATCTTGTGTTTAATCTGTAGATAAAATTTATTTGAGCTTTAATTCAGTTATCTATCTCCTGCTTTACAGTGATATATTGTTAGTGTTTAAAGTGGTGTACAAATACTCCACGGGGAACATAAACATTGACAGTTTTAAGAGAAATCTTCTTCTGGTCCAGCACCTACTATGTACTCTTAAAATTGATCTTCTCAGAAATCCATTGTCCACATTCTTTCCTACCTGCCATCCATCAGTAGGCTCTGTGTTATATTTTAATGTCTATCTTGGGATATCAAAAATGTTTTTACCTGGAAATGTTAGAAATTAGGTGGGTAAAGGGAGCTGTTTGGGGGCAGCAGATAGTCTTGTAATCCAGATTGTTTCCAGTAGATTGTTTTTCATATAAGGAAAGATTGGTTGTGATTAAATCCACAGCTGCTCTTGCAGAGGACCCAGGATTGGTTCCTAGTACCTATATGGTTAATTACTACCCTCTGTAACTCCAGTTCCGAGGGATCCAACCCCCTCTCTGGCCTCCTCAAGCAAGCATGTAGTATATATACACACATGTAGGCAAAAGATTCATACACATACACTCATAAATAAATAAGTGAATAAATAAACATTTAAAGCCATTTATCCATTATACAGCTTTTGGATAATTCAGAAACTTCAAATAATTATACATTATTATAAGTCAATCCTCTTCCTCTTTTTGACTTTGGGACTGTGAAGTAGTCTGACATCATTTAAGAAGTTAAGCCAGCCAGCCAGGAAGCAAGCAAGCAAACAAAAATACTAAAGATCCATAAAATTGAAAGCAAATGGAAGATGGTGGACTCAAAAGTACAGGATGTGTGTAAGAAATGAGTGTGCAGCTCGTGCATTTTACCAGGACTGAGAGCAATGCCCTTTGCTAGGTTACCCTCTTCCTTGAAGCCTAGTTAGAATAAGAAGTCCTAATCTGAAATCTTAAGAGGCACATGCCAAAAGCATGCATCAAACCAGAGGTGGTAACAGCGATAGTATAGCAGAACTCAGAGTGAAAAAAAAATCCACAAATTCAGATGCACCGAAACTATAACTGACTTTGCTGCACCGTAGCTATTCTCTTCCCAACTTGAACCCATCATATTTGAAAATGTGAAATTCTTGTGTGAAGCAAAGGAGCTCCAGTTGCATTCACACCACTTTCGGTATCTAGCAGTCTCAAATTCTGCCTCTCTTCTCTGAGATGAGATGGCTTTATAAAATCCAGAGTGTGGGTTTCATGACAGCATCTTTGGGCTGGTGCTATCATTTTCACATCCTCTGTCCACTCTGGTGCTTATGTTTTAGAACTTTGTATCCACGCCACCACTTTCTGCTGGCTACATGAGCCAGATCGTAGTGATCCTTCTGTATACACTTCTTTACTCAAACTGATGCTTTGTTCACACCGTAGGTCCTGTGAACTTCTACCTTCTCCCAGTCACTACTCAGGCTGGAAAAGCAATCAGGCTTCTGTGACTATGGCTACTTTTGAAGCTGCTCCTGTTCCTGTCTCTGGGAATGAACCTGCTCCTTACTGCAGGGCTATATTGAAACAAGAAAGACCTCGATATGTACTGAGGTCTGTTTCCAAATCACTCTAAATATCAATGTCATTTTACTCTAACCACACACTGTGTGTGTGTGTGAATACATATCTTCAATGTATTGAAATCACAATAACCAGTTATCTCATTTCTATTTTACGAATTGACATTTGCCCTCTTATATCATGTTCTTTCTTATTGACTAAGAAAAAGACTTACATCAATTTTCTTCCTTGTATATTCTTCTATTTACAATATAAACATCAAGTAACTAGATTTGGGAGTTAAAAAATGAAAAAAAGAAAGAAAAAGAACTTTCCCTCCTTTCTTCCTTCTTTCCTCCATCCCTTCCTTCCTCCCTTCCTTCCTTCCTTCCTTCCTTCCTTCCTTCCTTCCTTCCTCCCCCCTCTTTCTTTCTTTCTTTCTTTTTAAAAGATATATTTTCACACTGAGTGGGGGAATGAAATGCCATCTTGGAAAGTCTTCTCCAAATTCCTATCCTTTGAGAGTAGATTACAAATTTACATTTGTTAAATCATCTTTTCCCCTGTAGCTTTGAGTAGCTCCAGATATCTAGTTACTTTTGTTATATCAAGTATCTTTTCATTTAAAAGTGTTGCATGACAATTTTAGATACTGACATTTAAATAGATTTCTATATTATATGGGAAGGGTTATGGGTAGCTGAATACTAAATAAATACACAGGATATGATTAAGCTCTTGAGATGAACCATAGTTCCTTACTGTACAAGACAGAGTAGCTACAGACAAACTGCTCCCTTCCAGCTCCCTCTCAACCCCCGTGTCCATGTGACACACAGGGAAGAAGTCTGCCTATGATATTTAGTCTCTCTTGGCACCTTAAACACCTACCATTTTCTCCATTCTTTCTGTTCAGTAGACATGGTCCAGTTTTCTCTTCCATTTCCCAGCTCAATTGTATTTTACAACATTCAGAGGATATTTATCATGACACATGACATTTTATAGATAACTTTGGAATTATATTCTCTGCTATAATAGTTACTTTGATGTGTATTTTTTCCTTAAGAAGGACAATTGATCTTCAGCATTTTCAGCTTTATGTTAGTTTGAGTGTGTGCATGTATACGTGTGTGCACATGCCATGCATGTGGGTATCCCTGGAGGTTAGAAGAATGTATTGGATCCCCAGAGCTGTAGCTAGAGACAGTAGTGTGCTGTATAACATGGTTTCTGATCATTCTGGATCCTCTGGAAGAGCAGCAGCAAGTGCAGTTAACCACCGAGCCATCTCTTTAGTACCTTAACATTGTCATTTTGTAAAATAACAGTAAAATATTTAAAGTAAAAGCTTCTTTTGTACAAAATGCTAGTATATAACATGGAGTAATTAGTTATGCCCATAAACCAGGAATTTTAAGGCTTGTTAAACAGGAGGTCATTTCTGTGTTTTCTCTTGAGGAAAATATCCATAGGAAAAAGAGTGGTGAGGAGCTAGGGAGACATGTTTCATTTAAGCACTTGCTTCACAAGTGTGAGCATTAGTGTGGATCCACAAGACTCATAAAAAGGCAGGAGGGGGCATGATACTTGCCCTGTTACCCCAGTGCTCAGATAAAGGGGTCTGGGGATCCTTGAGTCAAGCTAGCTAACTTGAATAGGGAAATTTGCAAGCCTAAATTTAGCAAGAGATCCCTTAGTAAATAGAGAGCAATTGCAGAGGATACCTGAAGTCAACTTCTGACCTATCAAACATGGACTTGCACTCACATACACAGACACATGCATATACACACACATTATATTACACACAAACATATATGCAAAAAGAAAAGAGTAGTAAGACTAAAAACTGAAATAGTATTATTCATTTTACACTATATATTTATATACTTTTAGATTCAAATTTTAATTTAGATTAAAATTTTATACCCCTGTATAGTTCTGAAACATGTTTTATTTATGCATTTTTCTGCTTGTTCCATTCCTATTTGGTGTGAGTGTATGGATAATACTTTTTCCATTGGAATGCATTGGGAGATCTTCTTTTTTATTAATTTTTTTTGCAAGTACTTTGAAGCTGTCTGGTCTTAGAATTTTCTTTGTCAGATTTTAAAATAAAAATTTAATTTCTTTAATACTTACAGGGTCACACAGCCTATGTGTGAGTTTTGCTAGCTCGTGCCTTTAAAGGAATTTGTTCACTTTTTTCTAATGTTGAATTTACTAATTATGACCTCTGTGCCCCAGGCTTACACACCCTGTCAGAGAAGTTAGTGTAGACAGTCATGGGTCACACCATTTATTTGCCATTTCAAAGGATCATTGTCTTTCCTTGCTGAAATCTGCAGTCATGAAAACTCATTACATATTTTGTTCCTTTAGATTATTTCAGCAGAAATGAATCTCCAGTTTCGGTATCTTCATTTTGGCCAGAAGAAGGAGGCTTGATTCATGTAATTTCAAACTCTGTATAAAATTTTCCTAGTGTTCAATTACCTTACTGTCACTGTGTCTATTTAACTTCATGAATCTGGGCATGCTCTATTTACCAGGAAGTATTACATAGTCACTATGTTACACTCAAATTTAGAACTCTTTCTATGAATAAAATTACTTTAAGTTTAATTGAGCCCCTTTTAACCTTTCTTATTTTCTCCTAGAAGACTCTCTAAGTAGATAGCAAATTTCTCTTTTAACTTCTCACTTCTGGTATTTGCCTTTGTCTTTGCCAGAGGAAGTCTGCATGTCAAGGGAGTACCTGAAATGATTATAAACTTTAACAATCCTCTCAGTTTCATACGAACTTGAGGTTTATTCTTGAGAATATAACGATACATGCCTTTGGATAAAAGCACAGGTATCCACAAACTAGAGATTGGCGTCAACACTGTGCTGCTCCCTCGTATGTCCTGTAGACAGGTCAGATGTGCAAAAATGACTATTTGCAGGTAGCTGGTTGTTTTCAGGTAGCTGATTGTGGTTATAAGGTATTAGAAAGTAACTCAAAATTCTATAAAGCTGAATAGAATATAAGTTTCAGCAGTTAGGCAAACACCATACAAATATACAAATAGGGTAGAGAGACCATGAGACAAACAAGAATGTTTCTGAAAAACTTCATGTGCAAGGCAGGCTGTACCCAAGAAGCCCACGTACCTTTGTAATCTAACTGCTCTGGTTAATAAAGCCAAATAGAGTTTATTTTTCTTTAATCTTAAAATTTTTGGTTATTTATATTTTCAAGATATAGCTATATCAAATAATATTAAATGACATTATATAAGCTTAAGTTACTAGTTTAAAATTTATTTTCACACTGAGTTATTGATTTTCTTTTATTCTTATCTATTAACTTGTATTAATTCCACAAAACAATGGGTTTCCTCATGTTGCTTCTTCACATACGTATATAGTGAATCTCTGAATGGACCCTCAGTTACTCTTTTCAAGCATACTTTAAGGCTGTACTGTCACTCTGCTAATTTTATCCTTTTCAAGTCAATATTCAGAAGGAAAATGTGTTCATAAGTAAGAATGTGTCAGTAAAATTTGTTATGTGGTGCCCAACTATTTTTGCTTGATATTATTGCTAGTGCTTCTAATTTCTAAGTAGTTCATCCTCTGTTACAAGGATCAGTTTCTATTTACTTTAATTACGGGGACATTTTCAAGCCTTGGGTCTTAAAGTTAATTAAGTCTAAAGTCTTACAGTTAATTAAGGGTCTTACAATACAATTTAAGTTGGCATTAAAGAATAGTACATCTACTTAGTATGAAACATTTAACCTACAGTTTTACTCAGAACAAGCCAATAAGGTAACCAGTTTTAGGTAATATGTAATGTTGCCTAAAGCTCAGAGCCATAATGTTTAATTATTTTCATTATTTTAATTCAATATCACTTTATATATTTCCACATGCCTAAAATCTCACAATTTCAGTGTAATTAATAATTACTTATCTGATGTACGTGGCATAAGTTGTTACTGATTAGTTAGGCCCCCTCTCTCAATATGAATTAGTCACACATGAACTAAAATGTTTGTGTTTTTCCACATTGTGATATTTAGTTTGCTCTAATACTTACTATAATTTAGTTTTGAATATTGTCACTTTATATAGAATATTTACTTCTAAAAGCTATATCAATAATTTGATTATTTGTATACTAAAATTAAATATAAACAATGGTAAAACATTATATCGGATTTCTAAAGGACAGCTTGGTGTCTCTGTTTTTGATCATAGTAACTAATTTATAACCTGCTAACTGAAATGCACTTGTTACCCATTTGAGACCACTCAATGGGCTTCCTCCTCACTTGATTGATTGTTTTCTTTGTATTTAGTTTTATGAGGTCCCAGTTGTCAATTGCTGCCCTTAATTCTTGAGGAAATAGAATACTGTTCAGAAGGTTTTTATAGATTCTCATGGAACATAAACACAAAGTCTGACAGTAGCTTCTTATATCCATAAAAGATCTCACACAGAACTTCAATCAAATATGACATTGTAGCACAAAGCTGAGGAAAATGTGACAAAGGACAAACCTTACAGGAGGAGGATAACCTATAGTCACGGTGTCTCCAATGAACCCTAGAATGCAATAAGAAGCATTGAGCAGAACTAGGTACCATGTCCGTCTCTTAGGTTCCTATCTCCCTACATGCCAACCAAATCTTTACATCACTGATAAGTCACAAATTGCGTACCAAATTACAAGTCTTGTCTTTTTAATGGAGAATTGTCTCAAAAGAAATCATTTTGTGCAATGACTTGTGGGTGATCACCTTTTAGAATGGTTGAGCAATGCCCCAAAGATGCCCACACAGTGATTCCTGGTTCCTTTGATATATTTTGAGAGTGAAAATGTGTTTCACTGATGAACTAAAAGATCATAGTTCTTAAAATATAAATTATTCTTGGGAATCTGGATGATATAAAATTTGTCTTCTTAAAGGTAAAGGAATTTTCTGACCAGAGAAGGAGGATACAAAGCTGAAGGAAATTCAGATATAGCTGAAGTCCTAGAAGAATTTGATGTATAGATAATGGCTTCAAGAGGGGCAAGCAGCAGAGCTGGAGTGTGCAAACCAGCATAACAGAGCTGAGAGAAACTCCAGTGGATAATGAGCAAGGACAGTCTCTTCAGTTCTATCGTCCAGTGAACTAAAATTGGCCAACAACTGCAATGAACCTAGAGATTCCGTTTCCAAAGCCTTTAAGGAAAAATGCAGCTCAACTTCTTTGTTTTAGCCTTGACTTGAATCTCCAAAAGAGTCTCAAAGTCATTGGACTCATTATTTTAAGATAATGTTGGTAATGTATGTGTATGGTGGTAGTGGTGGTGGCACGTGTCTGTGTATAGAGACACTGTTAGGGAGTTGGTTCTATTTTCATCTTGTTGTTCTCTTACTGTTTCTATTGAACCATGTAGACTAGGCTAGCTGGCCTGAGAGCTTTCCAGATGATTCTCCTGTCTGTACCTCCATGCCACTTTGGAAGTGCTGGGATTACACATCTAGCTTTTATGTGTTCAGCAATTGAACTGAGGTCATCAGGCTTTCCCAGTAAGTGAATAAGTGAGTAAGTGCTTGTAACCTCTGAGTCATCTCATAAACTCAGTAATTGTACTTATTATTTTAAAATATCATGAAAATATACTATTTTTGAAATGCTAATTTGTGATAATCTGATGGCAGCAATATAAAACAAATACAATGAAATTTTAACTTTGACATATCAACTCTCAGAATGGGTCCAGTCTTTCAAATCTGAGTAAAACCTTCCAGTACAAGCACATGAGTAGATGTTTTGGATGACACAAAGGTTCTTCGCACTTCATGCTCCCATTATTTGGCCTCCTATGTTCTGCTGAGTTGTGCTGCAAAAACTGCTCCTGATATGTCATTGGAAACTATCCTGAAATCTTTTCTGACATTAATTTTGAGCATGTATCAATATTTTATTATATTTTTCCTGTAATTGAAAGGGCATTTTTTGAGATAAACATAATTACATTTTCCCCTTTCCTTTCCTTCCTCCAATCTCTCACAAATACTCCCTCCCAGTCTCCTTCGAATACATACCCTCCTTTTTCATTAAGTATTATTGCATATATACACTTATATGCATTCCTAAATATAACATGTTCACTCCACATAATGTTACCTATATGTATGTTTTCAGGTATTACTGCCTGGCATTAGGTAACCACCTCTCCCACTCCCAACCATCCTCAGTTGCCCATAGGTTCTCCTGAAAAGTTGAAGCCTCCTGGGCTTGTTCCCATTTACTTTAGCATGTTCATTGGTGTTGTCTGTTTTCAGCTCATGTTTGGCCAGTCATTTTGGTATGACTGGATGGGCGTAGCTTCTGATATTGCTACAAGACAAAATCTTACTCTACACTCCTTGATCTGCTGGTTTTTATAAACTTTCTACCTGCTCTTCTGCAGTGGTCCTTGAGCTTCAGGCACAGCAGTTGTATTGTAGATAAATCCATCAGGATTGGGCTCCATGCTCTGCATTTTGATGGGCTGTGGTTTTCTTTAAAGGTCTCCATTTGTTGCAAAGAAAACTTTCCTTGATGAGGAGGGAAGACTACACGTACATGTGGGTATAAAGACAAATGTTTAAAGATTGTTTTTAGGAATTGTTCTGGCTTAGTGAGTTAGTGGTTATAGAAGTCTTGATTTTGATTTTTAATTCTGTCTTCTGCCTTCCTTACTTATATACTCTTAGCGACTCCTGCTTCATATCCCATATCGTGTACTACTTCCCCACTGATGCCTACTATGGCCTTCGTGTTGAATTCTTGACAATATCACCCAATAGCTTTCTAATATTATTCACTCGCCAACCCTTTATTCCTCTTATACCTACAAATATAGACTTTTTAAAAATTATTATTTCAACAATGACCTCATATATAAAAGTTCAAGGTCTCTATGAGAGAGACTATGGATGGTTTTGTTCACCAATACATATTTAGAGGTTGCGAATGCTGGCCACAGAGTAAGTGATTGGTAAATACCTTAAATAAATAAATCAACACTATGCCAGTAAAATATGGTGAAATACACAAAAGTCCTTGAAAGAAAATTGAGACTCTTCTTCCCTTTACAGTGACATGCTTGCTAAGACTGGCAAAATGAGATGAAAATACTTAAAGTCCTTGCTCTAATTCAAAATACACAAAAGAATATTTGGGCTGGTTTAGAGAAACTCTATTTTGGTGAGAAACTAGTACAATTGGAGAAATTTGTTCCTTTGCAAATTTATTAAGAGCAAATGAAGAATATATGAGAGGTTATGTTCTTGGAGCTTCCTCTACCTTTTAAATAGAAGAAAAGCACCCTAAAGAAAAAGCTAACTTTTTTTTTAATCTTTTTTTGTAATAAGTTTTATTTTGAACTGTATTTTTTCTTTTAAATTTTGTATTTATTTACTATATGTTGCTGTCTTCAGACACACCAGAAGAGGGTGTCAGATCTTATTACGGATGGTTGTGAGCCACCATGTGGTTGCTGGGATTTGAACTCAGGACCTTTGGAAGAGCAGTCAGTGCTCTTACCCGCTGAGCCATCTCACCAGCCCAAAAGCTAACTTTTTAACAATATCAAGCATCAACTGTAGAATTCGAATTCCAATGAGAGTATGTTTGTACTGAAAATTTGGCTTTCATGATTACAAATAGGATAACATACCTATCTGTTAAGATACCTGCACACAAGTAAGGGTTTCTGGGGCTCTTTATTCTGGTAGTTTTTTTCTTCCAAGTATGAAATATTCCTTGAGCCCACCTTGCTTCCTTTCTTTCTTCAACACACTCCATTCTTCTGGACACTTACTTATTTCTTCAGTGAAGAGCTGTAAAATACCATAGTGTTTAGAAAAAATACCTCTTTGTAAATGTTTTTCTTTGCTTCTTTAGTTAGGAGCCAAAAATATCCCATGTTTCTGTTTTGGGAGCAACAAAAAGAGCTTCTGAAAAATGTGGATGGATAGTTGAGACAGGGTGGCAGTATTTTTTAGAAACAGTTTTATAGCACCAGATGGTCTAGTATATTCTCAAACAAATATGTCACCTATAATTTGATGAATACCTTCCAAGGTAAAATAGTTTTTTTTCAGCAGGGAACAGATGGTATCAGTCAAAAGCATATCGAGACACTTTAAGAAAAACTTGATGGCTCAAATGATTTAACCAACAAGATCTCTGTGTTTCAGGGTTTGAAGTTTGCCTTCTACAAATAATTCAACCTTTTTCCCAAGCTTTACTCCATGGAGAATTGAACTAAACATGTTTACTTGATATTTGCAATAATGATAAAAATTCCAAAGCTGCTTTCTGGCTCTGTTTTCAAGTATTTATTACTTTAGGCTTGAGGAGAACAAACAATCTATGTGTTTCAAAACAGTATAGACTTTGTGCTCAGGCATGAAACCATTTTAATGAGACTGAATTCAGCAGCTTTTACTTTCAGTGGTTTAAGGTGATGTGGACAGCTATTTTTTTTTTTTTTTTAGCTTTTTCTTAAACAGATTAACATCATAGACAAGGAAGACTTCTATGGGGCCAGGAGGATGACTTAGGATGCTACATGTCTGAAGATCTGAGTTCAAATCCCAACCTCCATGTAAAATCCACATATAGCTTCAGTTCCAGGTACAGAAAGGTATCCTGTCTCAATATAGTATGGCAGAGAGTGAGAGAGCAAAACAGCCACTGTCCTCCACACAGAAATGAGCATACATCATACACACATGCACACACACACACACACACACACACACACACACACATACACACATGCACACACACACACACACTTCTGACACTAAAATGTGAACTATTAAGGAATATTTACATTATGAGTCCTTTATTTTGCTCTGGGCTGTGGGTATATAATATAACAGGGCATGATTAAGAATTCCCAACATCCTGGTATGCTAATGATCTAGACAGACATTGTTGGGAGGAAAGTCCAGGAAACCAAGATTGTTATACACATATCTAACATTCCTGTTCAAACCTAAGTGAGAACTGCTAATTTATCCCTTAACTGTGATGTATTTATGAGTATAGTTACAGCCTGGGATTGCATAGGGAAATCTGAGGTGTGTGTTCACCCTCATCGTATGCAATTGCATGTGATAAGTGAGTCTATACTCTCTGATTGGCATATTTTAAAGTGTGGCTACATCTTAGGTAGGTTGGCAATTCTAGTGATTTTATGCTTTTAGAATGTCATCAATATTTTTATATTTTATCATTATAAATGAAAGACTCCACATTAAAATTATGTCTCTTTAAATTTAATAGAATTAAAATTTGCTTACAAGAATGGTGATGGAGATCGCAAAACCATGGGAAAGAAATAATCTTACAATTCTACAGTGTCAACTTTAAAAGTAAAGTGAATTAAAAATTTTGTTTTAAAGATGTTGGGCAAATAACTTAAAAAAATCGAGATACCAGATGGTATAATATCCAGAGGGAACTGCTTTTGCTTATTAAGTCTATTACTAAACTCTAGGAGGAATATTGGTCTCACTTTAGAGAAGAATTTTATTAAAATAATAGTCTAACCTATTGGTAATTGTGAAGGCTGGCAAAAATGATTGAATCCATGAGGTAGTCAAAACTATTATTTATTTTTCTCCTAGAGCATGAGGTTGGGGTCTTGGCCAAGACTTTAAAGGAAGGATGAAATTGCTTTTGGTTTCTTCAGTTTGGGAGAAATTTGACAGGTCTGACTTCTACATCAAATATTTATTCAAGGGCTAGAAGGATGTCTCAGTGCATAAAATCACTTACCACTAACCCTGATGACTGAGTTTGATTTCTAGAATTCACATGACAGAAAGAAAGAACTGACTTCTGCTAGTTTCCCTCTGACCTGCATGTTCATGTGTGAACACACACACACACACACACGTATGGTATGTGAACATGGACACATACAAATAACAAGGTTTTAAAATCTAATTAATATATTTGACATATTTGAATCAGAAAACAACAGAGCTAAGAGTATCTATGAAAAGCAGGATTGAATCATCAATCAATTTTCAGGATTTATAAGTCATAGTCCTTCAAGAAACTAAGCCAAATTTGAGTATGATATGCCCAAGGAACATTTGGGCAAGTAATAGATTCTAGACCTTCTTCAGCTTAGTCACTGTTTTGGCTTAAGTGGCAAATTTTTAACATGGCTCCCTACGGTGAAAAATAAATAGCCCTTTTTTAGGGAAATCACACTATTGGGCTGGGTATTAAACCATTTTGAGCCCATTGCCCTGGATGTAATCTCCATCACTGCAAAAGATAAATAAGCCAGAAACAGCTGTAGCAATTATTTCACACATATCTCAGATGCACTATAATTATGAGAATTTGAAATAGAGAATAATATGAGTAGTAGGCATTCACAAAAGTAGGCATTCAAATCAGACTCCCACCTAATCCATTTACTGGCTGAATAGAAGACACTCTTTAGAAAATAAATAGAATTTGAATATTACCACAAGCATTATTGCACCTTTGAAGACCAATAAATAGTGACTAGACTTTAGGAAATGTTTAGAAAACCACTGTTCTAGTTTTGCTTCTGTTGAAGTTATGATCTGACAAAGCAAGTTCTGTGAAAGGGGTTATTTTAGCTTACAATCTAGGCTTATTGTCTATGATTGTGGGGAAATCAAGACAGCAAAAACTTGCAGCAGCTAGTCACACACACAGCCCAGGTCAGAGAGAGTGAATGCATGCATGCCTACCCCTCAATTTGCTTTATCCACTCTCATATGGTCCAGGACCTAAATCCAGTGAATGCTGTCACCCACAGTGAGCTGAGTCTTCCCATATCATGTAAGATAATTTGTACAATACCTCACAGATATGTCCAGAAGCCAACTTAATCTAGTCACTTCTACATTGAGACTCTCTTTTAAGGTAATTTTAGCTTTTATATTAACAAAACCAATAAGCATAATATTAATTATTAAGGGTTAATTGTAAATTTTCTGACATTGCATTGGATAATGCTAACAGGATGGATTATTTTATCTGTTAATTAATTTATAATCTATTAATTAAATTAATTATTAGAGTAATTAAAAATTAATAGAATCATGTATTAATGTTTAATACATTGTATTCCTTAAGATACTTAAACTTCATTAAATACTCACAATAGCCTTTTAAAGTGTTGTGGACCAAAATGTTCCCCAGGTAAGTCTATTTATTGTCAGTTAATCCTTATTCTTCACATGCTTTTTTGTTGCTAATCATAATCACTGTTACTTAGATAAGAATTTGTAAATGAGCTATAGAGAAATATCTCTAGACTGTAATTCTTATGAGCTGCCTAAATGTATCAGAACATTAGAATTTTAATTTTCTAAAAGGAACATTAAAAATATCCAACGTGCTGGAATTTTTTACATACTTAAGAAGTAACTTAAGTAGTAGTATTAGAATCATGAAGGCACTTAGAGGATGGGAGATGACTTAGTGAATAAGTAGGAATCAGAAATATATATGTATATTTCTGATACACACACTCACACACACACACAAACATAAGCTTATATGAAAAGCTTACATATTGAAGATTTGGTGTCCAGCCTGTGGCATAATTGAAACATACTTGGCTATTGAGGTGCTAACATCACTGGTGGATTAATCATTCATAAATGAATGGGGGGGGGCAATACTAGGAGGGAGATCCACTTGAAGGAGGTATGATCACTGAGGTATGCCTTTGAGAGAGTACCTCATTTTAGACCCTTGTGTTCTTTCTACTTCCCAGCTCCCATGAGGCATCATGCCTGTTCTCCCATGGAGAATCCCACGGTGATGGTGCATGGTAATGGAGCACAGGCTAAATCCTCTAAATCTGTGGATCAGTTTGCTTTTGTCCTTTAAGTTGATGTGTGTATGATGTCTTGTTACAGTGAGAAAAAGCCAACTGACAAAAGGACGATTTTTTTCCACAGTGAAATGAGGGTTACTTAACGTATAACAGGGTTACATATATAAAACAGGTGTTTATTTTAAAATCATAGTTTGCTGCCAAAATTCTACTTTAGGAATGAGGAGTTTATTCTCAAATTCTGGGTAGGCTGCCAACAGATAAATCAGCTGTCAGCTCATTTGGGACAGTTAGGTTTGTTTGTCTCTTTTCTAAGCTGCTAATTTATAGTCTTGAAATCTCCTTTTTATTATTTTGTCTCCAGAACAGTGGTTCTCAATATGTGGGTCACAACCTCTTTGGCAAACCTCTATCTCAAACAATATTTACATTGTGATTACATGCCACTCATAAGAGTAGCAAAGTTACAGTTATGAAGAAGAAACGAAATAATTTTATGGTTAGGTGTCACCACAATATGAAGAACCGTATTAATGGGTTCATTAGGAAGAATGAGAACCACTGCTCAAGAAGGATGTGTTTCTAGTAGCAGTAGAATTAAACACTCTATATATTTTCTTTACAAGAACTTTTCTGAACTCTTTAGTTCTCCAGAAAAAAACTCTTTTATACCCCACATTGGTCCATTAGACACTGTGTCAAGAGTCTGAATTCCAGCCTGTCTGTAGTTCAGAATGCCTTCTAAAAGTTCACAGCATGACACTGCAATCTTAGTTTGCAAATGTCTTCAGGTTTAGTTTCTTGTTATCTTGGAAGCCACCACCAAATCTGCTATAAGACCCCATTCTTTAGATGAGATATGAGAATAAATACAGGCATCCCCTCTCTCCAAAGGAACTATGCAACCTGAATTATAGAAAAATCCAAACATTATGCTGACCAAAATAAGAATAACTTGAGCTTGAGAAGAAATCAAGATTTATTTGTAAATCAGGTTCATTTCCCCCTTATTACTTAATAAAATATCTCAAATTTTAAAACTATCTACAATTCCCATTGAATGATTATTCCTCCAATAGTTAATACTTTATCACATTGCCTTGAGAAAAGTTAAGATTGGTATTTAGGAAAGTTAAGATTGGTATAATTGCAATGCAAAGTGAAAGAAAAATCAATAGCTATTTTTTTTTTTTACTTCCCAGACAGACTAGCTCTTGAAACACACACCAGAAATCGATATTTTCACAAGACAAAATCTGGCTTTTTAAAAGCTAACTTTGATTGAAAGGGAAATGGTCACTTGAGAACTAAAAGGGAAGAGTCTGAAAGATGCAGGCCCTGACGTTGGGACTATGATAACAGACAGAAAGAGAATCAAGAAAGATGCAACTACCCTGTGCTCTCAGGGACAAGAAAGACAACAGCTGATGCGTTTGTTAAGAACTGGAGTTGGTGGGATTGCAAACTGATACAACCACTCTGGAAATCACTTTGGCGGTTCATCCGGAAATTGGAGATAGTACTACCAGAGGACCCGGCTATACCACTCCTGGGCATA
>NW_022196903.1:8234250-8310814 GCF_008632895.1 Mastomys coucha
AAAAAAAAAAAAAAAAAAAAAAAAAAAAAAGAACTGGAGTTGGCAACTTGGGAGAGGGGAGCCTTAACAGAGGATGATGGGCCGGTCACCTTATGAAGAAGTGTTCCAGACTGGAATCGAGATGAATTCTTTGGGCTCTGTCTTTCTGTCCTGGCTTTCTGGCTTTCATCCTTATGCTGACTTCATGGTCACATGAAAGCTGTGACAAAAAGAAGTTGAAGTAATGAAAAGCACAGGGAAAGAAGAGTGGTTGGAAGTACACGAAGATTTTAGGGGTTGAAGTTGCCTGGAATACCTATTTCTTCAGCAGTCTGAGAAAAATGCATCACCACCACCGCCACCGCCACCGTCACCGTCATCATTATCATCATCATCATCATCATCATCATCATCATCATCATCATCATCATCATCATCATCGTTATCATCATCAAAGTGAAGCTTCCCCATGGACAGAATGACATTATTAGGCTGAGGGTGGAGGAATAAAAAGTTAGGTGGAATATTAGTTAGAGGTAGATTAGTGAGACCAAAGACAGGTCCTTTCTGGGTTGCCACATGGACAGAAGTTGAGGACGTAGCTTTTTCTTGATGCTCGATCTTTGCTGATTTTTCTTCTGCCCGGCTCCTGGGGAGTGGGGTGGAGAGGCTGGGAGGGCATTTATTCCATCGACATCTTCAGCCTTTTCCAGAAGTACGCCAGTTGTACATTTGCAACTGGCCTTCTCCATGGTGAAAAAGTCAAGCGCTGGAAACTAAGAATGGGTTTCATAGCATTTAAAGCAGGCCATGGTGGAAAAGATGGAAGGCAAAAGTGTTAGCAGTGGCCGCTAAGCTGGGCTGCACAGGAATAAATGCCCCACACCCACCCCTCTGCGGATAATGTATGCACAAGTAGTATAGGAAATCTTTGCTATGGTTATTTTCTTAAAGTCCTCATTGCCTAGTTTCAGTTTTAATGAATTATAGTGACAAGAGAGATGGGAAAATAAGAAGAAAGGAACTTTTAAGTAAGGCTGTCATTATGCTAAATATGCCTTTAATTCAAGATGTTTATTATAACAAAACACTTTGGAATATCTTCCGAATGCCCTGAGGAATCACAACCATCGCTTTTAGCCTTTGTGCCTGTGAGCATGTCTGATTACCTCCATTGGGTTTATGTCATTAGCAAGATTGCTGTATTTCTCTCAGAGGGGCTTGCAGTAATGTAAATTTCTTTGCTTCCTGTTTTTGTTGTGGGGAGCATTGGGGAAAGATGATATTGCCCACACTAGGCTATCTTATAGGAAAATCACTGTAAATGAGGAATGCCCCAAGAAATATGAGACAAAAAGAATTATAGAGTTGAATAAATATAAACCTTTTAAAACTTACTTCTGGATGCCCCAGCGTAGGGGGATGCTGGAGCAGTGGGGCAAGAGAATGTGGGTGGGTGGGTGGGGGAGCACCTTCATACAGGCAAAGGGGAGGGGGGAGGGCAGATGTGGGAATGTGGGGTTGGTGGAGGGGTAACCAGGAAGTGGGATATCATGGGATCGGGGGTTGTTGGAGAGGAGGGGGTGACCTGGGAAGTGGGATATCACTTGAGATTTAAACAGATGGAATGATTAATTAGAAAGAGAGAGAAAGAAAGAAAAAAAACTTACTTCCACAGATTCAGAAATGAGAGGATAAGTATTCTTTCTTCCTGGCCCCCCAAACACATTAGACAGATACTTCTAGAGGTATGCTCCTTTATGATGCTGTTCATTTGACTCATGATTCATAAGGCTCCTTTGTAGGAAAGCTGGCTGGTGTCCGTGCCAACACACTGACTTTTCAGATAGGCCGGAGCCATAATTCTCAGTGCTTTGACTGGAGCAGCGGGGCACACCAAGGGAATTTTAATGCAGAGACTCTCAAAGCAAAAGTAAAATTTGATAAAAAGAAGCTCACAGGCAATTCTGTTGGTGAAAATAAAAGGAACAATGGTGGGGAAGGGGCAGGGAACGGCATTGTTCTGGTCTCAGTTATATTTTGTAAAAAAAAAAAAAAAAAAGCTAGCCCTTTCACTCAGACCATTGAAATATTGACATGCTCCCCTCGGAAAAATAGCATTATCACCGTGGAAGAGAAGCATACTTCAGTGCTTCATTTTTAACGGGAACCAGAATCCTGTGATTCTGATTACTTATTGCAGGTTTCATTGTCTGAGGACCTTGCTACAGCTCAGGATACATTTGGGCAGTTGGAGGATGGAGTGGCTGCCTGTTTATGTTCTTCTTGACTCCATCTCAAGAGTGTTAGATTTGACAGTCACAGAGAAGTTTGCTCTCCATCTGTTTTGATGAGTAGTGCTATCCACACAGTACCAATAGATCTTGTAAATGGTTGTTCTTACATAACGGGCTTTTACTCTTTTTGGTGACATAATCAGAGAGGTGAATCCTGGCTAGCAGGGTAGGATAAAGCAGTGTAAGTCAAGGGGACACCATGCTTTTAGTTTTTATATCCTTCTGGGCTTAAGTAAGAGCTTTATAATGAGTGTTTGTAGAAATTGTTATAGATTCTCTCAGTCAAAGATGACTGTATTCCTAAGTCTCATATTTAGCATATAGGGAAAAGCTGGAAAGATAAGCAATGTCGTGGGTGAGTAGGAAGCAGTTTGTGCTCAACATAAGTGGAATAGTTATGATAGACTGTTTCTGGAATCTTTATTGGGCATTACTTGGTATTGGGTAGCAGATACCCAATTATTGTTGCAGATGGAGGGAAAAATGAGTATTTGCCAGAGCTCAAACATGCTAGGTCAACCTGCTTTGTCAGTTTTCTACTTGACTTGGGGACTAAGCAATTGGTCATTGGCCTTCTTTATTTTTCTTGCTCAAGAGTAATAATGAGGCTAGAGAGATAGATCTGTCTTTATAAAGCATTTGCCAAACAAGTGTGAAGAGGAGCTATGTTTGTTATTAAGAGCCCATGCTAAAAAAACATAAAGTGAACCCAGATGTGGTGGTATGTGTTTCTAATTCTAGGGCTGAGAGGCAGGCCGCAGAGATCACTGGGGCTTGTTGGCTACCCAGCCTAGCCTGTTTGTGAGTTGAAGGCCCCCAAAATACCATGGCTCAAGAAGGAAAAGCAAAATCATCCAAGAAACAATACCCAATACTGTCATTTAGTTTCCTCACACATGAATTTGCACACGTATCAGCACATATATGAACATGCATACACAAAATCATAAAAACTTTGACATATAACATTTTTGCCTTTAAAATTTAAAAACAATTCCTATAAAAATCATAAAAGGACAATTACCATGTTGCAGATATGAAAAGCTCTTAAGATCTGAGAGTGTTTGGTGACTTACACACAAGTTTACAATATCTCATGATCCACACTCTTCTCTTGTTGCTCTTAATTGTCTATGACTTTAATACAAGGAAGGTTGAATGCCCTCCAGAAATTAAGCAGCCCTGTACTGCCAGGCCAATTTGCTTGATTTCTAACATTGATTGAGCCCAGCTGCTCCTTTACCAACCTTCTGGGAGTGGAGAAGAAGAGCTGAGAGAAACATCTGACTCCTCTCTCGATATCTTTCTTTCTCTCCTATGTTACTGGCGATTGGAGAGAAAGGATTATGTTTTCTATGGTAGGTCTGTGTTTGACACAGGTTTCTGGTACTGAGGTCTTTATAAGCATGAAAAAAAGAACAATTCCTATCTTGTCATGCTCAGAGTATTGAACCACAAGTAAATAATGGTTAATTGCATGGGAACTGCTGTGTGGAAAAACTAAGTCACATTCACACATGATGCTAAAGAGTGCAGATAATAGCAACACTTAATATCCAATTAAGTATGCTATTCAGTAGTGCTGTCCTTCCTGCCCTGCAGTAGATGTGTGATAAAAATGACTCTGATATTAGGTGTTCATGTCAGACAGAAATGTTCCATAATTGAGAATCTTCTATTTGGCTAATGAGCAGCTGGTATACACATGAAAAAAAAATTAAAGAAACTGTATCAAGAAATCCACAAAGAATACTTTTTACAAGCACCAAGTAGCACCATCTCAGAATAAAGGTAGCCTTTCGATCATATCGCTTTGCATGGCTTCTCTCTGCTTCCAGATCCTGAATGCATGATCTCCACTTCTGACCCAGATCCCATCACTTAGACATAATTTTGCAACAGCAACCAATCAGGCATTGACAGATGCAATCACTGTAGCTCTTTCTAATACTTAGTATAAAGTATACTACCTCATTTTCAACTCATGCTAATCACCTCCTTACATTCCTGACATTTATTTATTTGTTTATGTATTCATTATTCTTTTTTAAATGTTACTTTCTGAGCACAGTTTTCCTTCCTTCTCCTCCACCTCCCACCTATTTGAGACCCCTACAGGGTCCCTAATCCCAAGTGAGTCCTCACAAAACTGTGAGTCCTCACAGTTGATTCTGTGGGTTGTTTCTCCTGGTGGTGTGTCCTTTATCCCTCTGGTTTCTCACCTTCCTCAGCAGGATTTCCAGAGCCCTGCCTAAGATTAGCCTGTGATAGTCTGTATCTGCCGGAGGAAGTCTCTTAGGAATTTTTGGTGATGATTTTCCTAGTCTTTGGTCCCAGAACACTATGCAGAAAAGAAAAAGTATAGGTAGAAGGTTTTGTGGTAGGTTGGTATTCCAATGCCTCTGCTTGAGGCCTTGCCTGGCTACAGAAGATGGCCAGTTAAGTCTTTGTGTCTTCCATTACTAGAAGTATTTGTTAGGGGTGTTCTCGTAGATTCCATGGAGTTTCCATTGCATGAGATTTTCCACTTGGCTCACAAAATGGCCCCCAATTCTAGCAATTTCTCTCAGTATTGTCTCCCAGCTTCCCTGCCCATTTGCCTGATGCCTCCTATTCCCAACCTCACCTGAGAAATCTATTCTATTTTCCCTTCTGAGGGACATCTGGGGTCAAGGTAGAAATAAAGAAAAAAAATTAAAGATTTCCAAAAATTCAATGAAAATAAATGCACAATATAGCCAAACTTATGAGATACAATAAAAGCATGCTAAGAGAAAAGTTCATAATGCTAAGTAGCTTCATAAAAACAATTGGAGAGATCTTATACTAGCAACTTAACAGCGCACCTGAAGGCTCTAGAATAAAAGAACCAAACACATCCAAGAGGAGTAGATGGCAACAAGTAATAAAATGGAGGGCTGAAGTCAATAAAATAGAAACTTAAGAGAACAACATAAAGGATTAGTGAAACAAAGAATTAGTTCAGTGAGTAAAAACCAGATTAACAAACCCTTATCAAAGCTAACTAAAAGAAACAAAGAGAATATCTAAATTAACAAAACCAGAAAGAAGTGAGACATAACAACAGACACTGAAGAAATTCAAAGAATCATTAGATAATACTTCAAAAATCTGTACTCCACAAAAATAGGAAAAATCTAAAAGAAATGGACAATTTTCTCAGTAGAAACCACTTACCAAAGTTAAGTTGAGATAAAAAACCAATATAAGTAGACCTATAACCCCTAAGAAAATAGAACCAGTCATTAATATTCTCCACCTCCTGCCCCTTTTAAAATACTGGGCCATATGGTTTTAGTGCCAAATTTTACCAGAACTTCAATGATGATCTAATAGCAGTACTCCTTAAATAAGTCTATAAAATAGAAATAGAGAGGACATTGCCAAATTTATTTTATGAGGCCACAGCCACCCTGACACTCAAACTACACAAATACTCACCAAAGAATTACAGAATTAACTTCTTCATAAACATTAATGCAAAAATACTCAATAAACTTGTGAACTAAATCCAAATGCATTAAAAAGATCATCCACCATGATCAAGTAGGCTTCATCCCCTAGGTGTAGAAGTGGTTCAGCCATGAATATCTGTCAGTGTATTCCACCATGAAAACAAAATTTAAGCAAAATAAACCACGTGATCATCTCATTAGGTACTGAAAAAGGGGCTATGACAAAATCTAACTAACACCCCTTCATGATAACAGTCTTGAGGAGATCATGGACACGAGAGTCATATCCAAACATAATCAAGGTAACGATATACAACAAGCCTATAGTCAATATCAAGTTAAATAGAACCTCAAAGCAATCCCCAAATACCTATGACAGCTGGGAAACAAAGGTCTAAAGCCTGAACCTGTCGGGGAGAGCCTTCATCAGATTCATCAGAGCCTTACCTAAGAGGAAGGTTGAAGATCGCAACATAACTCTGCCCATCTCATGCTCTGATTTAAGTCTGGAGAATACGAGATCCAGAATTAAAGGAACTTTACACTACTGATTCCATAAGATAGGAGTATTTTGAACTTATAACTATAATATAGTTTAAGACACTCAACCTAAAGCCTCTTTGAGGGTCCATTTCTCTGGAAGATTTTTGGAAAAGACATTTTCATCTGGAGATGGAAGTCTCTAGCTAGAATGACTTAATTCAAGAAAATTGAGATAGTGATGAAAGAACGTATTCTCAGAAACAAAGGTGGGGATCTTTTGAGTGCTAGGTTGAGCAGTCGGGAAATTCTAGAGATTAGCAGGGACGGAGCTGTTCTATGTGCTTAGTGTTTCCTAGGCAGGCTGCTGTGGTGGTGGCACTAATAGGAACAGCCTGTAAGTGACTTTAAGATGGTAGATGTCACTTGGTGGCAAAGCTACAGCTGCCATTTTGTTAGAGGAATATGATTTTTTTTAAATCAAATTGCCTTCTAAATAAATATGTTTATTGCTATAGACTAATGTCGCTTGCAGCTTTAGTCAGAATGCCTTCTTGTGCATTGTGCTGTAGTGCAGAGATTCATAACTTGTCAAAGTGCTCATAATAAATGACAGGTAAATTCTAAGTTCTAAACTAGACATCTAGAGCTGGTGAGGCTGCTCAGTGGGAAAAGGCTTATGATCTTGGTGACCAAAATTTTATTCCTGGACCCCTTGTAAAGTTAGAAGGGCAGAGATAACTTCTGAACTCCACGTGGGTGCTCTGATACATATAGCCACTGCAACCATCTGTACCCTCAATAAATTTTAAAAACCTAAATGGAGTGTCAATAAAGACACCTACCAGGCTCAGGAAACACTGTAGAAGTGAAGATAAAAAGAGTCTAAGAACTTGAGGATTGAATTGAGTGTGGTGGAATTCTTTTATCCTGGCCATGACATTCTTTTATAGCATCTATGATTTACCTGCACAAGACCCAGTCTATAATCATCTTATTCTGAGAGGGAGGCACATCCATGAGCCATCTTGCAGAGATTTTTAGACAGTTACTGGTTGTTAGAGGAAGACCTTGATGTAGCCACTGATAAGGTGCCCACTCTTTTTCAATTAGCTTCTTTAAGGAATACTAACAAGACTACTGGGCTATGCACAAAAAGACAGGAAAACAGAGCAGGGCTCAGTGGAAGGAAGGAGGATGAGGGGAGGATGAGGAGGACAAGAGAGGGTATTGGTGCTTAATACAGTCAAAGCAGATATAATGATAGACACCATACACAGTTGTGAAGATCTCATAATGAAACATTATTATATACAATTAGTATGTGGTAATAAAATATTTGTAAAATGCAGTGGCAAACACTGAAAAGACACACTATGAGACTGAGAAGAAACAGCTTGTGAGGACGTGTGAAATGATGCTGCAAATCTCAGAAGATTCTGGAGTTGGTTGCAGGATTGTGTGTGATGAAGGTAGTATGAGGCTAGTGGTGTGTGGGTCATAGTTAGGAATGTGGTCTCATGGTTTGTGACTGACAAAGCCTGGGGAAGTGCAGAGTAATGAAGTGAAACATTTTTTTTTTCTTTTTTTTTTCTTGGTTTTTTGAGACAGGGTTTCTCTGTATAGCCCTGGCTGTCCTGGAACTCACTCTGTAGACCAGGCTGGTCTCGAACTCAGAAATCCACCTGCCCCTGCCTCCCAAGTGCTGGGATTAAAGGCGTGCGCCACCACCGCCCGGCGAAGTGAAACATTTTTAACCTGACTTTGAAGTTGTTACGCCTTCATCCCACAGTGTTTGTTCTGTGACATCTTGCAGCTTTGTACGTCATGACAAGAGTGCTGAGGTAGAATGAAGATACTGTTAGACAGACATCAAAAAGATCTGAGGATGCTTTGTGTTCTCCCAGATATGAGCTAAACAGACAGATGAGTCATCTGTCCTTGAAATTCCTTATTGGAAATTGGAAACAGTAATAGTCTCTCACAGGGCTTTTATCAGAAGTGAACTGATGTCTGTAGCATCCTTAGTAAATCACTGAGAATGGCAGGTCTTTCTTTGACCTGGGATATCTTTTTCATTATTTTGTCACACCCCTAGTGTGACTCCATCATATCCTTCAGGGGTCACTGTAACATTTTATAGCCAGACCATTACTCTTATGCTTCTGTTTTTTGTTAAATCACCCTGGTTTGTGCTAATTTAAGTATCATAAACATGGTTTACATTGAACTTTTCCCTTCTCAATTCTTCATCATGTTTTATCTGTCTTACAGCCTAAAGTATTCAAAAGTATTCCTTTTGCAAAGTTGTATTTCACCATATTTGGAAGACAATTATCACAAAAGATACACAGGGAGTCCTGTCTCTTACACCTCACCTAAACACAGAAGTGTAATCAATGTCCTTTGCTCACCACTGCTAAATTGTCTCATGCTTTTGTTGGTAGTTTTTATGTTCTTTATGCATCTGTTCAAAGCTGTCAAATTCACTGTTAGGTATCAATACCTGTATTTTTATGTGGTAATTCAGTTTACTTTATAGAACACTAATATAAATTGCTGAATTCTATGTTTTTTTTAATGGAAAGTGTGGGTGCTAATAAGAAAAGCAAATCACCCCTGGATGGGAAGTTAAATATTTGTTTACCAGATTGAAAAAAAATCCTAGCTTCAAAAAGAAATTGTGTATTTTTCCAGTTAATTTTCAGGACAAAAAAATAATTTCAGGAGGACAATCTAAAGATGCAGTTGTGGTTACTTTGTTATTTGGCCCTTGTTCTGTAGTAATTTAGTCTGAACAAGACCCAAGTGTGTGTTATTCTTTGGCTTTATAGCCTTCTAACCGTAGGCATTGATGGCATTCACGATTATGGATTAAATAGGCCAACTCTCGTCAGTAATTTGTTACAGAAGTCCCACAGAGATACCTATGGTGCTGCTGAACAATGATGTTGCAGTGTGTTATTTTGCTGGAGGAAAAGCTATAGCATTCAAACACATAGTTGAGAGCTTGATACTGCAAGCCTCGTCTCTTTTTATTACAAATTAAGCCTTGAGTGTACTGCCCAGTATTGCAATTAGCATCTGGATTCAGATCAAACTTTAATTTGTGCAATTGAAGATTACTTTACCCTTGAGTAAGAAATATGGTCAGTCATATCTCACCTTTGTTATATAAGTTTGCCTGGGGTTGCTAAATCATGGCTGTATTCTGCTACTGTGTACAACCAGTGGGCTCTTAGAAATTTCAGCAGAAAAAGCTCTCAAGAAAATGCAAGAACCTTTTAACCTGTGGTTATCTCCAGGAGACTAGTTTTTGGTTTAGTTATTCAATTGTCTTTGAACAAATACACGTTTCTTCAGCTCTCCTTGGTGTGTTTTAAATGAATACACTTTCCTAGTAGTTTTTTTTTAAGCCTTATGTTTTCGATTTCACTTGGTGTATGTGGGGGAAGAGGTTTTAGGTGAAATTCAAAGTGGTTTTTTAGTAATATGGGAAAATTAGATATGATCAATGAGATAGTAATTTGCTAATGCAGGATTCTTAAGTAACAGAAAATATAATTTTTCAAAACAGGCAATAGATAGCTTTTCTGTTTACTTGTGATGATTTTCACAGTTTGGAGGTAATACATGAACACTGAGGTGAAACTAGTTCTTTGTGCAGAAGCAATAAATAGGAGTCAGCAGTGTTTCCATGAGGGTCAGAAATGACCTCTTGTAGGATAACTCAGGTTTGTGACTTGTTTCTGTAAATGAAGTATTCCCGGTGGACTGCCAGGTCCAAGTAGATATGCATGCCCTGTGGCTGACTTGTGCAGACATGTAGTCTGTAAAACTTAAAATACTAGAAAAAAATGGATTAACCCCTGATTTACATCATTACCTTTATATTGTGGAACCAGAGATAATTTTTCACAGTCTAACAAAAGCAATAACAGTTCTCATATATGAAAAACAGTTGAACCTAGGACCTTTCCATCCCTTGGACCCTGGACCAGGACTTGTGATGAGTACAAACTACAGCATCTGTTTCTCATGTTGCTTGGTCCCTCTTTTGGTCTGGGACTGTGGCATCCGCCATCTAGGTTTGATAGACAGTATTGTTATGTGATTCTTGTAGTCTGATCTCTTTGAAATGGAAAATTCACTATGTAGCTACCCCATGCTAGGCTCTAGTTCATGATCTTCCAGGCCCCAGTCTTCCTAGTGTTGGGGGTCATAGGTGTGTGACATCAAGCCTGGCCCAAGGTGTGTACTGTTATTTAAATCCTTATAGTAATGGGGTTGTTTCTTTGGAAACTTCATACTAAAGTGTGATGGTTAACTGCTTGTTTTCTACTGTGATGGTTAATCTTGGTTGTTGACTTGATCTGGAATCAATTAAGAGATAAGCCCATGGGCATACCTACACCTATAAGTGATTACACACTCACACACACACACACACACACACACACACACACACACACACACACACATTGGATCAGGTTATGTGTGGTAAGACCCACCCTAAATATGGGTTCCATTTTGGTGGTAGCAAAATAAAAGTGGGTGAAATGGGAAAAGCTTTGATTTTTTTCTTTCCTGCTGTCTCTTGTGCTGCCTTAGCCATGATGTCAAATGATTTGCCCTGTTCATGCTGCCAAGTTCACCTACCCTGTTCATGTACTGCTGTCACTTTTTAGTGATGTCAGAACCAAGCATCTTCGGCTGTCCTATATGGACTGAAGACTCTAGGCTCTCCAGGAGTCTTCTAGACACTTTTCATCTGGATGAAACTGCTGAAGCTCAGACCTTGGTGGATTGAGAAGCTACCGTGTTCTAATCCTCCCTTGCCTATGGCAATATTGTTAGCATTTCTTCTAGGCCCCACCCAACAGTTATCTAGGAACAGCAGGGTAGTAGCCTGGCTTGCTATCAAAAGACTGATCTCTTTGTCTCTCTATCTTTGTCTCTCTCTCTTCCTCTCTTCCTCTCTCTCTCTCTCTCTTCCTTCTTCCCTTCCCTCTTACCCTTCGCCCTCCATGTCCTTCTTTCTCTCTTCTGTTCTTCTCGGTCTCATTTCCTTCTCTGCCTCCACTTCCTTCTCACCCTCTTCCCATGCTCTAAATAAACTTCATTTTATACTAGACCCATCATGTGGCTGATACCTTGGGTTGGGGGGAAGTGCCTCAGCATGAGCCTGCTAAGGCATTTCCTCCCACCGCATTATGCCACTGTATTATTACAAAACATATCAAATATAATTAATCCTCTTTGAGTAGATCTGTACTCTGTAAGGTATATCCATATAGAGAACCCTGACTAATACAGATTGTAGTACCAAGAAGTATTGATGTTGCTGTGGTAGGCCTGACCATGCCTACTTTAAGCTTTTGGACTTTTTTTGTGGGAAGACTGTAGAAACATTTGATACTTTTGAGCTGGAAAAACCATTCAGTGATGAGGGCAGCACTTAGTCGGATATTCTTATGGGTGCTTGGAAGGATGCTAGCAGAATTACAGGTAGTGGAGACCCACATGAGGTTTCTGAGTAGAAAAAGGACTTAATCCCTGGGTAAGAAGTCATTTTCCTGGTGTTTTAGCCAAGAATCTGGCTTTATTCTACCTGAAAACTTGACACAAGTTGAATATCAAAATAATGGGCTAGCTTGTTTGATCAAGAAAATCTCTGTCAGTAAGCTAAAAGTTCTGGACAAGGAGAGTGAAGGCAACAAAATAGATATAGAAATGAATCCCAATGTAGAGAAACCTGATATTTTGCACTAGGGCAATAGAAGTGTTTCCTCTCAGGATCTGCACATAGAAGCTGATACATCTGTGGTCTAAGAAAGTTGAGTGACATCATAAGCTAGCAGCGGAACTTGGGAACATCATTCATATGGTATTGACTTTGAAGGCACAGAAGATGGGGAATGGAAAGAGCCCTGAAGAACTTCTGAGACCAAGCACCGTATACAGGGGTTGAGTTATGACAGTTAGTGCTAACTGTCAACTTGACAGGATATAAAATAATCTGGGTGGTAGATCTTGAGCAATGCCTACAAGGAATTATCTTAATTGGGTTAATTATGGTGGAAGACCCAGCCTTAAAGCCAGCATTCCCATTTCCTGTGCTTAGCATCCTTAACTGTATGAGTGGAGAATGAGTTGTATGCTGATTCATTGATCTCTGCTTTCAACTCTGGCTGTGATGCAGCCAGTTGTTTTAAGTTTTCGATGCTTTTATACTCCTCAGGGATGGGCTATAACCTTGACTTGTGGTAACCAAACCCTTTCTCCATAAGTTGCTTCTTGTTGAGGTATTTTATAACAGGAAGTGGCACAATCTTACAAAACGTTTTTATGCTGTAGTTTGCTCTTATAAAGTATAATAATATTATCTTCCTATCTTATAGCTCTCTAAAAGTGATCACATAGCCACTTGTGAACTGTCATTTGGAATGGGGTTACTTGCTCTTGCATTACTTGAGAGAAAGGGTCGATATCTGGCTGTCTCCGCAGCAATCCTCCTCTTGTCTCTCTAGAATGTTGCATTCTTTGCTACATTTTAAAATTTATTTATTTAATTTACCTGTATACATGTGCATGTCTGAGTGCATGTATATACATACATGCATGCAGGAAACCAACTTCCCCCCACCTCATGTTAGAAGAAGGCATCCTGTCTCTTGTAACTCTATTTAAAGTTGGGTTTAAGCTTCTATATGGGTACTAGAAATAAAACCTTGGTCTTCTGAAAGAGAAGTAAGTGTCCTTAGCTACTTAGCCATCTCCCCAGCCCTAGGCTTATTTCATTTTTATTTTCCTCAAAACTAGAAGTTTTGAAAAAGTATACAGGCAGGCATTTTGGGAAATGTTCTTGGGGAACCAGAGTCACAGGAACAAGAGAAGGAAAACAAAGGAGGTGGTAAAGCTAACCCATGAGGAAAACTTATTGAGGTTGAATGTTAATTGTTCTTATGGGCAAGTGGGTACACATTTGCTGAGAAGTCTTTGCACAACCAATAAAGAACTTGCATTAGATTTGTTAGCTCTGACCATGGGAAGGGATGTGTTTCTCTATTAATGTGCAACTCTATTTGGTTTAGGGTTGTTCCAGACACTGCAGCTTTCCTTGCATACAGAGATTGGACATACGGAAGGATCTATGAATAGGCTGGTCTTATGTAGGCATCTCATGTCATAGAGGCTAGAATCTAAGGGAGGCATGGAAGCTGTTTGTTGTTTTTGGTAACTAAAGCAATAGCCAGGATGGGAAAGGTGGGACAATAGAAACTGGAGGCCCCATTTTTCTTTTCAGCCAATCTACAGACCACAGACATTTAACTCCTGAGCCCAGAAATCACCCAGGCAACTTAGATTTGGCTTCCTATTAAGTCTCAGGAAGAAGAGACATCATAGGAAATCAGAAGGCAGTAGAATGGGTGGAGGGAGTGGTCTTTCTTTACTGTAGCTCCCTCCCTCCTGATATTACTACACTTCATTTTTTTTTTTTGTCTGTAACTCCTGTTGAGTGGTCCTGCTTCCATTCTGCAATTATTTTTTTTTGTATTGATGTTATCTTTATATCAATCACCACAACTACTTCCAGGGAATTTCCTGATGACACAGCTTTCCATTGGATTTCATAACCTTGCAACTCTCTTTTCTTTGAGGCTTGAGTAGTTTTTAGACCTCTGTGAATTCAGAGAACCTCCTTAAACTATGTTAAGCAGACAATTCATTAAAATGTTATCTATCAACTCTTTGGGTTTTTCTTGTATTTTCTATATAAACAATGTTCCATTTGAGTGTTAATTTGTTTGCAGTAAGTACAAAGGTGATATTTTGAGTGGGGAGCATAAGTGGGCCAGGGCCAAGAGAGAAAGCTTGCTACTAGCTTCAACACACTTGTGATGTGGCATAATCTTCAGCTTCACTGCCTCTTGCTCCCATATTTTGAGTAGGTGAACTGCTTGCTGACTCCATATAACCAACACTTATTATATTATTTATTTCTTTTCATAACATTTCAACACGATATTAGAGCTAATGAACAGTGTTAAAGTGAAAATGTTCCTTAGTTCAATCACTCACATACACTATACACATTTTGGTGTATGTTCCGCTGTCAGCATAGTAATTTTATATCTGGAGAGGGGATATAAACTGTACAAAAATAGGAAAGGTGAAATGAGAGAAAGGGCCTGAAGCCATTTTATTAATAAATGCCATATCTGGATATCTCTTATAAGTCAAGTATTTCTAAAGCAAACAAACAAACAAAAAACTTTAAAAAAAAAGAAAGAAAAAAATGTGAAGTCCTTCTACAACAAATAAACAAACCAACGAACAAACAAAGGGATAAGAAAAAAATCTGTGAGTTTCAAAATATTTCTAATAGTTAAGTTTTTAGCAGAAATGTTTTCACAGAGACAATAGACACATAAATGAAGGAAGAAGATTCATTTGTGAAATTGTGTAAAATGATCTTTAAGATATAAGGGATAAAAATCAATGCTTATATGATTCCTTTATATTAAAAATAAAGAATGAATATATAGTTATATAAATGCACATTGGATGTTTTTAGATGAAAGATGTTTTTAGCTGAAATGAATTATTAATACTTGATCACAAAAAAGGGAGAATACTTAGTATCATAGGGAAATTTGCTTTTAATTACACTTGACTTGTTCACAGTTGATGATTTTTTTATATTTACATAATACTTATTAAACTGGAAAACATTTGGGAAATAGAACATGATTGTATTGTAATTGAGCATTAAGCATTAAGAAAATACAAAATCTCTAAATCAGAGAAAAAAGATGATGAAATAAAGTCAGTATTGAGTTTTTCCATGGCTAAATGTGTTAAGGAGTTGGTCAGGCAGTTTAAATTCTAAAATGTTTCATTGAAAAGGCACAAAGGATGAAATAGTTGCTGGATAATCCTGGCAATGTGATTTTGGTGCCTGGAATGCTTACAAAGAATCAAGAATAGGACCGACTCCACCAAGTTGTCTTGGGTCTTCCACATGCATACCATGCCTCACATGCCTACAAATACAAAAGTTTTTTTTTTTTTTTTTTGGCTTTTTGAGACAGGGTTTCTCTGTGTAGCCCTGGCTGTCCTGGAACTCACTCTGTAGACCAGGCTGGCCTCGAACCCAGAAATCCACCTGCCTCTGCCTCCTAAGTGTTGGGATTAAAGGTGTGTGCAAATACTGCCTGGCTTCAAAAAGATTTTTTTTTAAGTAATAGCATAATGAAATAAAATTAACATTCATGATAGAAATACTGGAGATACAGATGAAATTGTCACTTAAAGAATATCTTTTAACAATTCTCCCAGAACTTGGAGGATTGATAAGAAAGATGATAACATGAGAATACAAAGTTTAATTTCAATTTCAGAACAATGTCTAGGATAGATCAAGCTGAAAAGGTCAAACTAAATGAAGATGTAATAGCATAAATCCTTTCTGGAATGAAGAATGAAATTCTGTGTTATATTTATAAACAATGCAACACAGGAAGGCACAAGGGGAGAAAACCTGGTAGATTAGCTTGCCAAAGGAATCTTGGGAACAAGAAATGACACCTGTGTAAGTTTCCTCCATTTCTATTTGCTTAATGTGAACCCCAGATGTGGACTTAAAGAAGAAAGTAGCTCAGATAAAAAAGAGCAAGGATCATATATTAAACAAGTAGTCCAAAGAAAACATTCATTTCTCTAGCCAAAGGATCAAAGTTCAGTTATTTATTTATTTATTTATTTAGTCATTGCATTGGTCAAATTCCTGTCAAGATGCAACTTTAGGAGGAAATGTCTATTTTAGCTCACTGTTTAGAGATATATTCTATCATGGCAGAGAAGGCAAGGTATAGATGAATGGTTGCTCATGGTGAAAAGAGACTTGTTGCTCATATCTCCATGGATCAGAACTAACACAGAGAAGCCAAAGCAAAAGACCTCAGGTAGCTTTCTATTTATTCCCTTCTTATGCAACCTAGAAATTCAGGATAAGGGATGATGCCACTCAAACTCAGAATGGGTCTTATTTTAAAACATCCTTTAAAAAGCCCTCATAGACACATCTAAAAGTATAAAGTCCCAGGGGTTTCTTATTCCATCAAGTTGACAATGGAAATTGGTCATCTCAACCAAGAAAAGAACAACACAGAAAGATAAAAGCTAATGAACAATCCCACAAAAGTACAAACACCTTTTTGGATGAAGAAACACCATACTCTAGTCACACCTATATAAATTATATGATTCTACTCACATCCACACCAACCCAGAGTGAGGAAGACTCATCATTGTGGGAAAATGCCCATCTCCTCTCTTGGGATAATGCTTTATACAATTTGAAGAGTAGTCAGTCTCCCATACCCAGCACTTGCAGTACATGGACACTGAGACCTTTAGATCTTTTTGGAAAGAATGAGACATCTCTGTTGTCTTTTATAAAAAAAAAAGAGAGAGAAAGAGACTAGAATATGTTTTTGTATATGCAGGTATGGTGAGGTGGAACAGGGTGCCTCTTCCCCCTGAGGTATCAGCCATAAGTTTAGTATAGAATAGAGTTTATTTAGGGCATGGGAAAGGGAGTTGGGAAGGGGGTAGAGACAGACAGACAGAGAGAGAGGAGGAGGGAGAGAGATGAGAGAACAAGAGAGGCTGGCCAGGAACATTTGGAGAGAGATGGGGTAGAGGTAAGGGGGAAACGGGTCAGGGAGAGATGTGGCAGAGAGGAAGAGAGGAAGAGAGTGAGGAGGGGGTGACTAGCTCCCTTTTTAGTAAGCCAGGCATACCTTGCTGTTACCAGATAACTGTGGCGTGGAGCATAGAAGGATTGCTAACAATCTCTATCTCCAGTAGTGGCATCACAGAAGGTCTATGGTCTAGTGGAAAAGCTGACATGAATAGAATTGAAAACTCAAAAGCCCAATTGGAAAATCTATCAAGTATAGACCATTGTTGAAGAAGAAAGGAAATTTTTTTTTGATATAGCAGGCTAACAATTCATGTTCACCAAACTAGCCATAAAGACAAAATGTGGAAGCAATACTTCTGACTGGAGAGAAACAAAGCCAAATTCTATAAAAGGAAAACAAATGCAAGCATAATTACTGAAACATGAAATAAAAGCAAACAAACAAAAACAAGATAGCAATCAATATGCACCTTTCAATACTAACTTTAAATATTGATGACCTTAACTTTCTTATCAAAAGATACAAGTTAACCAAATGGGCCAAAATCAAAACTCTATGGTTTAATTGCTTACAAGAAATTCATATTACCTTCAAAGATAGGAACAACCATAGAGTTTCAAGACAGATAGGCACCTTCCCAGTAAGTGAGACAAGAAAGGAAAGCAGGAATAATCTCTACACTAGCAGCCGTAGAAATAGATTTTACAGTGAAACTAAGATAGGCTAAAGATGGACACTGCATTTAGATCAAGGGAACAGTCAATCAAGAAGACATTTCAGTCCTAAACATACTCTGGCACACCCAATATCAATTCCATAAAAGGTGTACTACTGGAATGAAAGATACAGATTAACTCCAGTTCAGTGATAGTGGGTTATTTTAATATCCCACCTTCTCCAAATTGCATGCAATCAGTTGCACATCAAATAGATCTGACAGATATCTAGAGAATATTTTACCCAAACCCCAAGAATCTACATTGTATCCAGCAAAGACTTCCCTCAAAGACTGCATACTGCAGCGCAAATCAAATCTCAAGCAGTATAGACAATGTGGAACCTTCATGTATTTTATCTGATCACAGTAAAATATAGCTTAAAATTAAAAAAAATAAAATAATGTGTAGTAATTACATCAACTCCTGGAGACTAAATAGCACACTACTGAATAATGAATAGGTCAATGAAGAAATCAAGGAAAAAAAATGTACCGATTCCTGGAATTAAATGAAAATTAGTACATTCTTAAGAGAAATTAGGCTCTTTGGCCTCTGATGTTATGAAAATGGATAGATAAGTGCAAATACTTACTAGTTGTGGGAACATGAAACCAAGCCAAGCATAGGCTTATCAGAACAAAAGGGAAGCTGACCTCTGACAATTTATTGCCAAAACAAAAAAACAAAAAAGCTACCCCTCCTCTCTGTTACTGTTTCATTCTAAAATTATTTTAACAAGTGCTGAATATGCTTTTCAGTTCAATTCAAAAATAAAAATACAGTGGGAATAAAGTGGTTTTGCTTTGCTTTGCTTTCAGGTTTATTCCTGAGGGAAAATTCTCCCTGGATACATAGTTGTGTATACTATGTACCTCTGAAAAAATGAAGATATTTATGTGAATAACGAAAGGCTCCTCCTGTTGATGCATTGGTCTCTTTCCCTGTTGCTGTGATAAAATACCCTGACAGAAGCAACTAAAGGGAGAATGGGGTTATTTCAGTTCACAGTTCATGGGACCAGTCCATTATGTGAAGGGAGTCACAGTGGCAAGAGCTTGAGATGCATTGGCTGAGCTGGCTACATTCTATGTTCAAGAAGCAGAGACAAATATGTGCCAATGTTGGGCTCATTTTTCCATTTTATACAGTCCCAAATCCTTTGCCCAGACAGTGGTCCCCCCCCATGAATAAAAATGAGCATCAATTAACACAACGAAGACAATCCTCTGCAGGCATGTCCCTGAGGCCCATCTTCTAGGTGATTCTAGATTCTCAATTCCACAGTATCATCCATCACATCTTTGCCCCTTGTCAACTTTCCCCCGAGCACATCCCTTTTATGACATAACCTTCTACTCGTTGTCCCTGCAGGTCCATGACCATGTTATTCAATCATTTTCTGTCTTAGTTATCTTCTCCTTGCTGTGAAGAAAAACTCTTATAAAAGCAACTTAAAGAAGAAGAGGTTACCCAGGTTAAAGTTCAAGAGAGATATAGTCTAGCATGGTAGAGAAAATATGGTAACAGGCAGGGAATTCATGGTGACAGGAGCTAGCCAATAGCATTGCATCCACACTCAGGAATCAGAGCATGCACAGGATGCACGGACAGCCTCTAACACGTTAAGGCATGCCTCAGCCACCCACTTTCTCCGGCAGCATTCCACTTTGCAAAAGTTCTACAAGCAAAACATCTGGAGATCACATATTTAAACAAATGAGACTGTAGGGACAATTCATATTCAAACCAGAGCAAATAACTTCATGTATTTTCCCTGTAATAATTTTCTAGAAAAGAAAGACAGATAAACAAGTGAATCTAAAGTTAAGGACACTTGTTGGCTACATTGACTACAGTGATATGAACTTTCTCAGGAAGGGAGAGATATGTGTCACGTTCTTGTGATTGGCTTCATACACACACACACACACACACACACACACACACACACGCACACACATACACACACACCCCTTCAGATTCATAAGCTGAACACTAATCACGAATGGGATAATATTTGGTGGCATCAGTAGGCGGGCATCTTGTAAGTAATTGATCTTGATGGCAGAGCCCTCATAGGTAAGAGTACGGTAAGAGTAAAGGGGTTCTCTACCTCTTAATGCTGTGGCCCTTTAGTTTCTCACGTTGTCTTCATTGCTACTTCATAACTGTAACTTTGCTACTGTTATAAATCATAACATAAATACAGGGGCTTTCCCATGGTCTTGGACAATGCCCAAGGGGTTTTGACCCATAGGTTGAGAACTGTTGGATTAAGGGTTTCTGTAAAAGAGTGCCCAAAGTACTAGTTATAAACCCTAAGTGAGCATTCATCAAGTACAAAACTCCAGGTGCTTGATTTTGTACTTAGCCTCTAGCATTGTGAAAAAAAAAATCTTTATTGTTCACAATTTATTCCTCTTCTGGAATTATGCTAGAGAAGCTTATAAAGAGCAAGACAATGTACAACATCCTACATTTTCTATGTTAAAATGAGACAAAACGATACCTCTTTTCCCATTGTCAGGCCTCAGGCCTCAGAAGGTTCTGGCTTTTTGGGGTGGGGGTGGAGTGTGGAAAGATTAAGTAAATTGAAATAAGAGCTTTTTGCATCAAAATATTGAATAATGCACAGAATTCATATTTCCAGTAGAATCTTATGCATCCTAAAGTCTCACTTACTCTTGCTTCCCTCTCATCTGGCATGCTTCCTTCAAGTAGCTTGATCTCAAGATCCCGTTTAGAATCCTAACTAAACTTCCAACCTCCCCAGTTGCTCACATAAGGACTGGTTTGCCTTTTTGCCTTTGTTGAGAAGGTCACCTTTTCTTCAGCTGTAATTAATTCTTGCCAGGCTAATAGTGTTCCCTGTGAATCACACAGGTCTTGAGGGGAGAAAATTGATAATCTAATAACCACAGCAAAGTGAGACAACGTTGCTGCCCAGGCCAGGTATCTGGCTCTCTATCTTCTTGGCTGGAATGGCTTGGTCTGTACGTATGATTGCTGCTAGCAGGAGGAAATTAAAATAAAAAAGTTGCCTCATCTTATGTTAAGCAGCATCTTGGCCCCTGCTTTCAAGTTCAAAGGCAGATTCTGAATCAGCCCATCCCTCACCTGGAAGCAGAGGCTTCTCATGCAATAAGATACAACAGCTTAGCTTGCATGAGGTTTTTGGTAAAACGCCAAATATTCAAAAAACCATCTGCTTGCACTGCTCATAAATCACAGAAATGATTGCCCTTGATCTGCAGCCATTCCCCATTATAGAGGATATTGGTTTCCAAAAGATGTCACTGCATATTGAAATGAGGTGGTCCCTTCCAAGCAGAAAATTCCTCTTCTCCACTATATTACTACAGCAGCAGAGCAGCATTATGTCATGTTAGTCCTCCAAGGCAGATAGGATCTCAGAGAAGATGCAGGTAGAGCAGAGGTTGTAAATTTTGCACCTAGCATAAAGGACGATGTGTTAAAACTTTTAATGCTCTGCTCTAGCTAGATGCTGTAAGAATCTAAAGTGATTGAGAGCAAGATCTATTTCTGAAAATGTCTTTTAACTGAATGTCCATCTTGTCATCCATAACGCTCTCTCTTACCAAGAGCAGAGACTACAGCAGTTAATAGAATGCATATAAAGAATGACTGTACAGCAAATAGCCTGTGACAGTGTTATTATTTAGCACTTGGGAAACCATCTGTAGTATACTTGGCATTGTGTAAAACACGGGGGAGAAGAGGACGTCTGGCCAATGGTTTTGATGATCTAAGTGAGACACAATCTTTGGAGGAGCTGGCATGACACAGGCATACTCCACTGATTTACCCTCTGTTGTAACAGCCAGCCAAGTGCCAGATCTGAATCTCACAAAGCATTGGGACATTCCTGGTACAGTCTTTGACACCGAGGTCCATTCCAGCTGGGCTGATCTGACAGCATGCTGCCTGCTGCCTACAGAGAACTGGTTGCAGTCACAGGTTCCTGTGCAGTGTCTTTGTCCTGAAATAGGTTGCAATAGGGCTTGCTCGTTCTGAGTTTAGTTTACCATCTGTTTGAAATCATAAGGAGGCAGTGTGTGTGATACCCACCGAGAACTCTCTCTAAAACTATGATATATAAATATATATGTATATATATCGTGTGTGCGTGTGTGTGTGTGTGTGTGTGTGTGTGTAAAATTTCAACGGACAGACAGGTTCTAACCAACATTTAGCTTATACATCTTTGGAATACAGGGAGAATCCACTTATGGGACTGGTTAGCTGTTTGGAAAGAGGGATTGGGGGAAAAGGAATAGGTCACAGTTAAGTACACACCTCGATTTGTGCTCCAGTTCCGCAGCCATTGAGATACGTTTCTTTAGGTAGGTTGTCTAACCTCAGTTTTCCTCAGTGATGATAATTTGCACTATTTAAAACTCTTATAAAGACTAAATTAGGTAGTGTGTATTAATAGGCCGGCAAAACTGACGCCATGATACAAGTACCACTTGGAACCCAGCAAGAAGGGAACCACACTTACCAAAACGAAAACAAAGACTTAGTCCACTAAAACTTGTAGTTCTGGGAAAGTCACTAAATGTACTAACCGTACTCCCTGGCTTCTGAAGTTCTCATTTTATCTAATTGTTCTTGATTACTGAGGCATGTTAACCTGGGGTGGGTTTTTACGCTTAAAATCCCACCTTGAGGTCAGCTTCTGACTGCACGTAGCTTCCCAACACCCAGTGTAGTTGCCTAATGATGAAAAAAGACTTCCTAGCTGGGCAGTAGTGGCACACACCTTTAATCCCAGCACTTGGGAGGCAGAGGCAGGTGGATTTCTGAGTTGGAGGCCAGGCTGGTCTACAGAGTGAGTTCCAGGACAGCCAGGGCAACACAGAGAAACCCTGTCTCAAAAAACCAAAAAAAAAAAAAAAAAAAAAAAAAAAAAAAAAAAAAAAAAAAAAAAAAAAAAAAAAAAAAAAAAAAAAAAAAGGCTTTCTAATGTCTTAAAGTCATAGTAGATATCTCACTACATCTATATGTGTTTATTTTTATTTGTATGTGTGTATATCTCTCGATCTATTGCTATCTTGAGAGACATTCAGAACGACAAGTCTAAATAAGCACCCAATTCATGATGTCATGAAGTACCATCTCTAGAAGACTTGAATAGTGTAGAGAAGTTAGTGCTGAGGCAGTGCTGGGCAACCAAAGTCACACTGACCCCATGGCACTGGGCAGGTCAGCTGGCTCTCTGTTTTACCATGTCCTGTGTGGGATGGATTGAAAATTCATGTTGAGGCAACACTGATCCCTGCGTGAATTGGCACATACTTATGCACATATATACTTGACTGTATATATGGATAGTTCAGATTTTGAGGAAAGGAAATAGGCTTACTATCTGAATAAACAAAGGTTCATTTCAAGGAAAACCAGGACAGGATTAAACACAGGAAGTCCTGTAACTGCCCTGACCTTCAATAGCTAGGAATGATTCTCCCAGCTGTGAGGACAACATAACCATGGCCAGTCACTGCAACAGGCTTGAAATCTCATTTCTTTTTTCCCCTCTATGGACCTCTTTCTTTTATTTATTTTTTTATTAGATGTTTTCTTTATTTACAATATCTCCTTTCTCAGGTTCCCCTCCAAATAAAATAAAATAAAATAAAATAAAATAAAATAAAATAAAACAAACCCTTGTTCCCTCCCCCCTCCTCCTGCTCACCACCCCACCCCCTCCTGCTTACTGGCCCTGGCATTCCCCTACACTGGGGCATAATCTTTTTATCTCTCAGAGAATGTTGCCTTCTCCCCATGGCTATATGCATCTAGAGAGTACAGCTGTCCCAGCTCATTGTACCTTTCCCTGAGTCTCTTTACTTCCAATAGCTCACTGACCATCTTCAGTGGCTTCTCTCCCAGAGCTGGTTTGCAACCCCTGGGTTTGTGCCACAAGGTCTGTGCTACCTTGCAGAACCGAGTGATCAGAGGATGGAAACATCCCATTAGCAGGGACAATGAACCTTCTCTCTCTCTCTCTCTCTCTCTCTCTCTCTCTCTCTCTCTCTCTCTGTCTCTCTCTCTCTCTCTCTCTCTCCCTCTCTCTCTCTCTCTCTTTCTCTCTCTCTCTCTCTCTCTTTCTCTTTCTTTCTTTCTTTCTTTCTTTCTTTCTTTCTTTCTTTCTTTCTTTCTTTCTTTCTTTCTTTCTTTCTTTCTTTCTTTTTTTTCTAACAGGAATAGGAGTGGAACATCTATCTATGTTGCTCAGCCTGAGCACTACACCATTGCTGTGGGAGCTGCAATGTGGAATGCATATTTGCATCATTGTCTTTGGTTCATTTTGTTTTAATGGGACACATGAGCAGATACCTATTCACCCTAGATAGTGCTCCTATGATAACAACAGGAGCCCACTCAAGCATAGCTTGGTGGATCAGTGAGTTTAGTGTGGTTACTTACAGCATCCTGGGCAAGGACCGATTTATATGCATGGATAACTCAGATAGCTGAATTGCTAAAATCTCCAACCCAAGGATTAATGGCAACTTAGAAAAGTCATATCATTGGAGCATCCTTTACAGCTTGCAGGCAGCTCCACCTAAAAGTCTCCTCTTGCCCAGCAATTGCTAGCACTGCTTACACAAGCTAAGGGAGAGGACTTTAGAGTCCTGTATCTTTCATCTGTATTTTTCAAACTTTACTGTGATTTGTGGGCTTTCTCATTGGAAGGAATGTTTAATAGCTACAGACCATCACCAGATTACAGCAGTATACCATTTACTGCAGTAGGACAATAAAACACAATCACCTGACTAACACATTGCTTCAGAGAAGTGATGCAGAAATACGTGCTTGCTGGACTGATTGCACATGGGTACTACTTGAATCAGAGTTTCTAGTTGGAGTCCAGGACTTCATGTTTCACAAAGTTTGAAGCTATCCACCCATGTTAGAGTTTGGAAAGAACTCTCTAGAACTTTGCTGCTGTAGGTGAGATTTGAGGTTCAGCAACTTCAGATCACAAGATGACTTGTCAGGATTACAGAGTTTCAGGCATCATCAGACATCCAGTCCATCATCTGCAACTTGTTATAAATGCAAACAGTCTCTAACTGATTTATGTAAATCAGAAGATCTGAAGATGGAGTCTAGTGATCTGTGTTTCAACTAGATTTCCACGTGTTACTGATGCAACTAAGGTTTCAACTATGACTACCAGTTAGAGTCACCCTAGAATTTAAAGGGTATTTAAGCCTGGGCATCAGTAAGAGGGTTTTATAATGAACTCATGATTATAGTGTGCAGTCAAGCCTGACAATGAGCATGAGCAAATGAAGGTCTTAAATCTCTGCTGCAATGTTCTCAGAGTTCCACAAATTCTTTATATCTCAAAACTTCACTATTCAACACTCATGGTTATTTTTAAGCCACTCTTACAATCTTCCAATAATGTTTTTGATTAGGTCATTGAGAATGAATTTCTGTTGCCCAGAAACTTGACACCACAGTTCGCATAGTTATTACACTATGAGGATGCAGGCAGAGGGCTCTCAGGAGATGTGGAGGCTAGACATTTGGAATTAGTCATGAGAGTGTAAATGTGTGCACATCCTTGCTTATTTGAATATGAACTAACACTATATGATATTAAGGCCTCTGTCAAATAATCTCTTTTTGCCTGTAGCTTTGGACAAAGCCACAGCTATGAGGAACCAGCAGGCAACACAAAGCAGCTGGGCTTGGTCACATTTCAGGTGAATGCCCAAGAGTTATATACTGTGTGATTTCAGTACACTGATGCTGACTAATGATGGAACTGGAAGAACAGGGAATAAGAAGTGCCAAGACAATTTGGATCAAGGGGTAGGAGATGACTGCTGCTGGTATTGGCTAATGTGAAGGCTCCAGTCCTTTAATGATGTAGAGTATGTTGAGACATCATTTCCACAGTAATGGACATATTTCTACACCCGAAGTACTCTATCTATCATGGAGAAGGTAGAACATATCACACCGTGAAGAAGCATGTTGTACAGTCTCTGGCCTTTTTACCTGGAACATTATCAGCTATCATTAATTTTTGCTGTTTCTACATCAAGCATCTCAGTTGCTCACAAAAAACAAGCATTCATTTCTCTTTCCCTTGCATTGCACAGTGATCCTGCAGTCCTAACCCGAATGGCGGCAGGGTTTAGGTATACTCCATTCATCTTCCTATTCCAGGGCCTACCTGAGGAATGTTACTTTGTGGGTAAGTGATGGTCTCTTGGTGGATGGCTGGAATGTATAACTTCACTTACAAACAATTCCTCTTTAATTTTTCTTAAGAATCCAAAATACAGTTAAATTCACCATATTGCTCTGATCAAAGCCAGCATGGCAGTAAAACCCAAAGATTATTGAATGTGAAAGTGAACTCTTTTCCCAGTCAACCATGACAAGAAAAGGGAGCAAAGTATTACCTTGGAGTATGTGAAAAACCTCTCAGGGTCAAAGGAGCACTGAATATTTTTTTTCCTATGGAAAAATAAATGTGCTTTGCTTTTTTCTCAGACCTTAGGGTCTGAAGTTCCAGGGGTGTCATGTGATATTACACTGGAAAAAAAACGATTGTCTCTCCTGATACACTCTGGAGTACTCTGTTGAGTTTGAGGAAAAGCCACATTACTTTGAGCCATTTACCCTTTTCAGAATGTGTACCTACTTTGTATAGTCTGATGAATTCAGAAGACCTGATCTTGGACAACTTGTCTTCAAACTACACATAGACCACTATTACATCTGATAAGTATCTTCAAACTGGCTGGAACTCTAACCATTCCATCTTCTGGGTAGGCACAGAATGTGTAAATGTCTTGTGCAATCTGGCCATACTCATTGCCTTTATTAGCATCATTGGGTGTCTGTTAGTTCCTGTCCACTGACGGCCTGATAGGTGCTTTTTTGAGTCCATTTCATTGATTAGACCCCATGCTTGGTTCAGTGCGAAAGGCTGGCATTAACTAAAGTGTTCAGTTCAGTGCTACAACTCTAAGCAGTGTCCCTGGATACCAGAGAAGACTATGGGTGAAAAATGTACCAATTTGCTGTTTAATTTGCCTGAGACAAATGTGACCTAGAACCAGACTGTGTAGTGACTTCCAGGTAGAAGTCATTGGTTAGCTCTAGTTCTGAAAATACCATATTAGAACACTGGGGACAGGGAGGTGAGTCATGGGTGGGTGTGGACAGGTCTTCAAGAAGGATGTTAAAGACTGAAAAGGTTGTTTCTCATGGAATCAGAAGAGAGTCTTTGTCATTGGGTACCCAGAGTAGTCTATACCTGTGAGTTGGTTTCCTCTATTAGCCACTATGGCCTTTAATTGGTAGATTCAAGAGCACAGGAGGAATAGTGGTGGAGACAGTCACTAAGGTTGCTATAGGCTCAACTTCATGAATTTCCCGTGTGGCTGAATTTTTCAAGGAGAAATGCCAGTCCCAAACCCAAACTTCAGGGGTGTTTTACTCAGTAATAATTACTCAGTAATAATTAAGGTAAGTTGGGTTCTTAGGATCAGAGATAAAATTAGAGCCTTTCTTCTATCAGAACAGATGTGCACAGGATGAATTTGGGTTATCTTTTTTGTCCTTTATCCCTTTACACTATCATCTATGAGTTTTCTGAATTTCATATATACCATCGTAATGAATATATCACTTCCAAATTCAGTTCACAGTAACGTTGCAAGGCAATGAGCTGGCACCCAAAGGATGAAGGGATGCTGTTATATATTCCATCATGAGGAGATCTTGGCCCTAGAGGATGATCAGTGACCCTATGTACACCCAGCTGCGACAGGAGCTGACAGTTACCATCTTGAAAGTTTAGAATGTCATTTTGTGAAATGCACTGTATGCTCCTGTGATTGGCAGATTTGTGGAATAAAAGTCCAACGTGTCTCCGGAGCATTCCTGATTTCTTTTCTTCCTGGCAGTAGGTTATTCAAGTTTTATATTTCAGACACCCTACTGTATGTCCAATTACCTTCTTCTCCTTTCCCTTTACAGTTTAAGCTTGTCAACTGTTTCAGTTGCTTACACCCAAAAACTTTTTTGATGAATACTAAGGGCGTGTGTGTGTGTGTGTGTGTGTGTGTGTGTGTGTGTGTGTTTGTGTGAATGTATGAATATATGAATGTGCACTGTGCAGACATGTGCAGGTAAGTAGTCATGCATTTGTAGGAGTGTGCATTTGGAGGTCCATATGAGGGTCTTCCACAATTGTTTTCTACCTTATATTTTGAGACAGAGTTCCTCACTGAACCTGAAACTAACTGGTTAGCTATATTTGGTGGCTGATGAGCTCCAGGGATCTGTCGGTCTCTTTTTACCTTGGATCTTCTGGGTTTTTTTGTTTGTTTGTTTGTTTGTTTGTTTGTTTTTTGTTTGTTTGTTTTTAATTTGACGGCCTTAATAGATTGAGTCCTAATATTATTAACTTTTTAATTTAGGCAAATGAAATACTTGATATGTTTTCAAAAGTTTCTAGGAGATTTTAGTTTACCATACAATGTTAATTCCTCTCTACTTTATTTCTAAAAAAATAAAAAAAAATTCTTGGCTGTTCTTTAGGACAGCAAGATTCTCATTTTAAAAGGAAAAATTGTACAGTGGGTATGGATGGGGAAGATAGGGATGGTGGGAGTAGATAAACAAGGATGATTTTGGCATTGCCATGTGAGTCAATGTCGCTTTAAGGAAAGCTTTTGGAAGGAAATGATGAACACTGTCCTTTGCATTTGCTTCTCTTCCCTGCACAGAATGTGATTCAGAGAGTTGAAGTGGGAGTGGCTGCCTTGTGCTGTGGACCAGCAGTGTGAAGGACAGCCATTTGCTCAGGATGACAGAGCAGGAATGTAGAACTGAGACTCTGATGTCATTGTGCAGTCCTCAGACAAACCCAAGCCCTGGTTTGCCCCCTTCTGGACTTTAATAAGATAATAGCTCACTTTTCTTGGTGACAGCATTGTAGTAAAGTTCAATAAAACTCAAAGGAAAACAAGACTGACCTCACAATGCCAGTCTTGTGTCTCTTCTTTTTATTGTAGTTTAGGAATGGAATAAAAATCCTTCTAAATGACTGAGAGAACTATGAAGATGACTGGAGAATTACTAAAGCACTGTGAAAGCGATGCTTTTTATTATAAAAATTCAAAATAAGGGGATAATTTTCAATAATGTTCTTATATTTTGCTACCAAAAGAACACATGTTAAGAATTTAAAAGAGCAATGTGGGTGCTTTTTTATTTACGTCCCCAAATATAGAAATCACCTTATTTTGGGGTAGTGTTACTAGTAAATTGGTCCTCATCTGGAAATCTCTTCTTCCAGTATTGCTAGTAAATGCGTATTTTACCTTCAGCTATGTGGAGCTGTCTTCAGTTCCCAGTAGAAACATTCACAAACACCTTCACAAGCCCCCGTGTGTCTTCTGTGCTAGTACTCACCAGGGCTGACTCAAGGGCTCTGTTCTATTACTGAACAATCCTTCATTTCACAGCTTCGTTTTGATTTTGTTATGCTTTGTCACATGTCAAATATCACCTATGTTAAAGTGCAGAAATGTAAAACTTCAAGCGCCCTGGGAGCTGTCATGTACGATCCAACCCAAACTTTTAACAGAGGTTTGAACATCACTAAGTCCTGGAAATACAGGCATCTTGTTGACAAAGTCTCATGCTGGGATAAAGGCTTGCTAGTGATTGACCTGTCTTGCCAGGGACTAAGCTGGACACCTGGGAACAAATCCTTTTCTGGTTTTATGCTCTTCTGCAATTGCACACTTATTTCTGTTTATGTCTGTCTTTCCCTTTAAGCCAGGTTTTCTTTGATGCCCCCTCCCCCTTCACATCACTATCCAGGCCATTTACCCCCTTTTTTTTTTTTTTTTTTTTTGCAAGGTACTCTGAGGGGATTTACATCGAGTTGATGGCTTTTGGTATATTTTGTTTGCATGGATCTTATGGCTTACTGCCTCCTATCCCCTTCCAGGGCTTCTTTGCTATGGAGAAGCTCAAAACTTTACCAAGAACTGCTTGCAGGGCACTCTTGTGCCTACTCATGTTTTAAGAGCTACAGTGTTAGGTGTGCTCCAATGCCTGTAGTAAAATACTTCTGACTGGACAGCTTCAATGACAAAATGATTCTCTTTCAGGTCCAGAGGACAGGACTCTGAATGTTTTCTACTAGCCTGAAAGCAAGGTCGAACTCTCTTCAGAAGTTCCTTAGATGGTCTTTGCCAACTTAGCCTTTAGTGGCTGTCGGTATCCTTGGTTCATGGACCCTTTTCTCCATTCTAAAAATGTGTCCCTCCATTTCTGCTCCATCTTTTATCTCCTTCTGTTCTAAAATAGGCTCTCCCTCTGCTGACCTTTAACGAAGACACTTGAGTTTGCATGTATGCTCTATCAAATAGTCTCCACACCTGAAGATTCCTAATCGAATCTGTGAAGTCACCTTTGCCATCAAGGCAGCAGTCAAGGTTACAGAGACCAGCCGGCACAAATACTTGCTCTCTTTTTACTTATATCAGATCCAAAAAACAGTGACGTGGTCCAGTGGCTGGTGTGCCTACCTGAGGACAGCTTCTGTACTCAGAGTTGCAAGCATAAGGGATTGACATGGTCATCGAAAGCATTTGAACCGGCTTCCCAGGGAGATGACTCTGATGATTTTCAGATGGAAGAATCTGCAAAGAAATGTTCAGAGCCCTTCGTTGTGTTCTCCTGCTTCCAGGAACACAGAAAATTATTCTGAGAGTGGATAGGAAAAGAGAGGAAAGGAAAAGAGAGGAGGGGAAAGGAGATGAGAGAACAGGGGAGGATAGGAAAGGAGAAGGGGACGGGGGGGGGGAAGGATAAGAGAGGGAAGGGGAGGGAAGGGAAGAGAGAGGAGGGAAATGGAATCTGTTAGAGAGTGAGAAAATGATTGAAGAACACAAAGTGGTGGTGAGGTAAAAGCCTGAGGCCTGTCTCTGCCTCTGCCTGTGCCTTCCCCTGGTGGTTAATTGTTCCTTTATTTTGGGTGACATCCTCTACAAATTCCTACTGGGTCATGGTGTGGATACTCTGCTGCTGTGTCCTACGTCAGCAGTTTGAAGAGACTTTGGTGTCCTGTTGTGGGAGCGGGCCATATTTATAACCAAGTTGAGAAGGAAATGCTTGGGACATTGAGATAATTGTTTGATATGCTTCCTGAAGCACCCTTGCTTCATCTCCTAAACCTTCTACAGTTCAAGCTACCTTGGCCAAACTGCAGGCATTTTGCTAAGAAGGCTACCAAGAAGAGCGACAAAGTGGGCATTGGGAAGATTTCAGCCACACATCCCCATCTGTGGTGCTGTGGATCAAACACTCCTGAACACTAGGCAAGTGCTCCACCACTGAACCAAACCACTAGGCAACCTTGTCACACTTGAAAATCTTCGATCCTGGATAGCATCCTTGGGTTCGCCTAGGTCACTTCACTCTGAGTGCCAGCATTCCCTGAGCAAACCTTTCTGGTTCTCATTTTTCAACCACAAACCTCATTAGAAAGAAATAGCTCCATTCTACGACTAAGCCTGTAACAGGCTGCACAGAGCCAGAGAAGGGATACAGTAAGAAACATACTGGAGGGAGGCCTGACAAGGGCACACACAGGGCAGTCAGGAACAATGAGATTATTCTCCCAGGGAGCGGCCATGCCATTGAAAACCATTTCATATGTTTAATGCACAAGGGCAGAAACCTCCAATCCTTTTGAATTTGATGACTAGAAATCAAGGTCTGTTGTTAATGCATCTCATCCAGCAAGAGAGTGGGATTTGGGAGTGCCCAGCTCTGCAGAAGGAAAAGTTCAGTGGCACACCAAGTATCAAGTCCTGGAGGAGAGGGAGCCTATCATTTATAACACCCTCCCTAGCCCAGGAACTGCCAGAGTTACCACAAGGCAGGAAGCCATCAACTATTGGCACTTAATGTGGAACGCATTATGGTATCTATATGTGGTACCTATAGATGCTGTGGCCAGTTCAAAATTAGTGACTTGCTTTCACTACATGACACCTAGGTCTCTTCAAACCATTGGAGTACCAGACTATTCTGGAAGAGCAAAAGGATTGTCTCTGAATGAAACAAAGGGGCAGAGATTGCCACAGCAGTGTAGGGATGTCCTGAGCAGTGGGGGATTCTGGAGGGCAGAGTGAGGGATGAAATGTCAAGGAGTTGACAGCCTTTGAGTGCAGTGGAGTGACAGTGCCATTCATTGTCCCCAGGCTGAGTTCTGCCTAATTCACAGAACACAGTGACTTAAGAGTTCTCGTCTTCTACTTGTTTCCTGTGAGAGATGGGGGCTGTTGGTTGCTAGGGTTACCGTCTAAATGTGAACTCAACTGACATGGCATCTCTTAATAAGGGCAAGTCCTTCATGTATTTTTGATAGCGCACCGGTGACAAAATCCTCCTCAGTTTAGCAGAAAAATACTGCAAGAGTAAATTGTCAATGACAACATCAGTGTCCTCTCTCGGCTTCAGGGATTAAGTGAGCAGCAGCCACTGTCAGGCCCTGGTGTGGCTTCAAGATTCCTTAAAAACAGCAGCTAAATTAAAGGTCCCTACCTGAGTGGAGGGGAAGCCTGCTTTCCCTAGCAGGGAGAGACGTTGATTAAAGCTTAGCCCGACCTTCCTGCTTCATCTCCACGGAAATAGAGACGGGTTTCCTAAATGGCAGGACTTTTACAGAATCATAATGCACAAGGACCAGGGTGCTGTGCACAAAATTTCCATCTTCATTCCTGGAGCCCGAATAGGAGAAAATAAAGGAGGGCCTCTATTATTTGTTATCAAAAGAGAGCAGCCTTCCTTTCCTTGTTTCTTTTGTGCAGAGATACAATTATCTGTAGAACAAGTAATTCATTCTTCAGCCCTTTAGATTGCTTTTCTGCACACCGAGTTCTTGGGTTATTATCGTTTAGTGGATGCCAATGGTGTGATGGGAAGGCTTCGATGTTGAGGGTGATATGTATTGGTAAAGAATTTGCTCAGGGGAAACAACCAAAGCTTCAGGGAATTTAAAACAAAAGCAAAGCCCCACACTACCAATCTGTTTCATACTTAATGAGGATAAAGTAAGCCTGCGGATTTTTTCCTTGTATGTTCTTTGATGTTCCATTAAGTCATAATTACTTAAATTACAAAATGTGCTGGTAGCCTATGGAATTTAAAGGGCTTTTTTCTCTTTTAAATCACAACGTGTAGGAGGAAAACAATTTCTCACAAATCAGAGAATATATCCACTGCAGTGCTGTATTGGGATTTTTTGTGCATTAAATTTTAAAAAATTAATAAAAGTGAGTCTTCATGTTATTAACACCCTCCATTTAACACAATTTGCATATGGAGCATAGAGCCTCATTTCTTTGTGATGCTTAGGAATGATCAAAATGTTCACAGTAATAGTTGGTTTGAGAGCAAGTTCCAGGAGAAACTGTAGAAATGTTTATTAAGGCAGAAACCTGAATGCTTTGTCCATTGTACTTTTATACAGTTAGCAAGAGTTACAACCAGTCTCCGTGAGTGTAAACTTGCAGAAGAGAGGGTGGTGATTGAAGAGCAGGGGTCCCATAAAAAGGAGATGCATGCAGCTTGTGTAGAGTGAATTACCTCATCTCTAACAGCACCTAATGCCGTGTCAGGGCAGTGATCCTGCAAAAAGACACCATGTGTCCAATACAACGTCACCCATGTCTATGTCACATCACTGTTCCTAGAACAAATGAAATGTGTTTGTACTTAGCAGCTGTCGGCATGAAGTATATGGGAGAGAGATACACAGAGAGAAAGAGAGGCAGACAGAGACACACAGAGACAGAGACAGAGAAAGGAAATCAATAATTAAAATGGAAACAAATCCCAGCAGTGTACTTATCAAAACTGAGGATATGCTGCCCTCTGGTGGCAAAGCACACTACCGACATGCGCTATGTGGATTGAGTAAAACCTGTTTGGACTTTTTAAAATCAGAACAAGTGTCTGAGCATTCTTGTAGTATCAACACAGTGTTTAATCTTTCCACCAACCTTCTGATACAGAGAGCTAAATCCACACCAATTAGATTTATCTGTTTTGTATTCACATTATTGTGAATTCGCGCTTCCCCCATAGCGATGTTTATTCTCTTCCATCCGCATCTTCCTCTTCTTCTACCTGGCGTTGGATTATAACCTGAACAGAGTTTATAGCCTCCTCTGTAAAATAACGTGGAGGGATCTAGACATTTCAGGAGTTTGTTGCTTTTTAAAAATGGTAATCCATGTACAGAAGTTGGAGTAAATGTCAATAAAATCTGAAGACACACTTGAAGCCCACTGTGAAAGAGAACCCAGAAGGATGAAATGGAAATATAAACCTATTTTCTCCACGCAGCTGCCTCCCCTTCTCTATGGCCCCTGTCTCAGCCTTGGCACACCAATTCTTGCTATTCAGGTGAAGCTTGGAGGCACCGCTTTGTTCTCTCCTCTCTGACAACTGCCATGTGTATTCTTTTACAACTTTTGTTGGGTAATTTGTAGTACTTATATGTGTGTAAATTCTGATTTTTCTCTTTTGTGCATAATGAAAATATTTTGGTTTAACCTATTACTTGTATTTTAGTTTCATGTTTGCACCACTTCAAAAACTGTGTCCTTTGTAAACTTTTTTGTTTGATTTGTTTTGGTTTGGTTTGTGTGTTTGAGGCAGGGCCTCAGTAACTTGGGCTACTAGAATTCATAGTCCTGCCTGAGGGCTGAGATTAAAGAAATGAATGACTCTGGTTGGCTCTAAATTTTGTTGCTATGAAAATTAGGATTTTTCCTTTAATCTTAACCTTCAGGAGGCAGAGGCAGGCAGAAATCCTAGTTCAAGGCTAGGCTGGGTTACAGACTGAATTTGAGGGCAGCCAGAACTACACAGAAAAACTTTGTCTTGAAAAACAAGGGGGGAGAGAGAGAGAGAGAGAGAGAGAGAGAGAGAGAGAGAGAGAGAGAGAGAGAGACCCTGTTTCCTGCAAACATATTTTCTGCATCGATCTTTATAATTCAGTGTTTGCTCCTCCCACTGACACAGCTGCTATATGGACTCCTCTGCTCAAGTGACTAAGTATCATAGTACAAATTTATTTCACAGTAGTTTGTTTTAGTTAAACCTAAAAAGACAATAAACAGAAATTCTTGGGGAATAAACATTCAGGTTCACATTGAGTATAACATTAATCGATAATTTGGATGGTAAAGAGAATACATATTTTCTTATTTTCTTTTGAACATTTTGACAGTAATGCCTTCTGAACATTTTGAACCATCAGACTATGTGCTTCAGTTAAAGCTTCATGTGTCCCATAATTGAGTGTGACATTCATACATTCCTAATGAGTCCTCATGATAAGGCCGACACTGCAGAGAACCCACGTTCTGGATGTCTCTCTCTGGCTTACTAATAAAATTATGGGCACACACGGTGCTAGAGGAATCATCAAGGAGAGTGATAAAAGAATCACAGTAGTTTGTAGGAATGAGTAAGAACTATCCTTAATACAACCAATGGTATCTTTAGGTGGCTTCTGCCAATATCCCGGGCTAATGATGACCCAACTGAGAGCAGAAACAACCATTACCAGAAAAGTACTGTCTCTGCATGCACTGATGGTTTAGGTCTGCTAGGTTCTTTTTTTATTATGATGATTAGGTATTTTCTTTATTTACATTTCAAAGGATATCCTCTTTCCCGGTTTCCCTTCCAAAAAAAAAAAAAAAAAAAACCGGTTCCCTCCCCACCCCCATGCCCACTAACCCACCCGGCCTTCCCCTACACTGGGGCATAAACCTTCACAGGACCACCGGCCCTTCCTCCCATTGATGACCAACTAGGCCATCCTCTAATACACATACAGCTGGAGCCATGAGTCTGCTGGGTTCTTATGAAGTGTTCTGAAATAACCAGACACTTGATGCCAAAGCCCTCGCTGGCAAAGGGGAGAGTCCAATGATGAAAAGCACTGAGGCTGTACCTGGTAGTACCCTGCTGGTCCACAGCCTCTTGACAGGTGGCCGTGCTGTGTTCTTTCAGTCCTGGGGAGAGATTGTTCCTCTGTTGTGGTTGTGAAGTTTTGAGTCTCTGCAAAGCACACTCTCCTGCCAGCTTTTACAGCAGTTGACCGCCACCGGTGACCTGGTTTCAACTCTAGATGTTCTTAGGTGGCCTCATTCTGTTTCAAAGCATTGCGTTTACTAGAATGAGAAGAATCCTTCAGTTAGCACAAAAGGGTGTCACGGAGGGAGAGAAGTTAGAAAGAGGCATGCAGACTCTGTCCTCTCAGTGGCAAACCCGTGTCTTTCCTTTGTTTACCGTCTCTTTCCCATGCTCCTCAGGCATCAAAAGGTTTCACCCAGACCATGATCCCAAGGCCTGTGTGCTCCGCTGGCCAAGGCTGATGTTGACACCAGAGCGGTGACCATGGCAAGGTCAAGCTGAATCTGGCTTTTTCACTGAGTAGGGGTGGTTGAGTAGAGACTGACTAAACAAAGAAACACAGGACAGGGAAGGGAATGAGTGCCACACTGAAAATCCACTCAGCACAGATGCGAGAGCAAAGGCAGTAGTTTCCATTATCAGTCCCAGCTGCGATTTCTAAATATTTCCCCTCTGCTTGTTTATATTTTCCTATTTTAGCATTTTAAAACATCATTTCACCTTCTCCCGGCTTTGGTTTTTCTCTTGGTTAAAGCTCACGAAGCCGGATTTTTCTCATACAACATCTCAACTCTGCCATCTAGTGGAAGAGAACGATCAAGACAGTTTTCTTCCTTTTCTTTTCTTTTCTTTTCTTTTTTCTTTTTTTTTCCCCAGCGATCATTTCAGAAGTCAGACACCAGGCTGCTTTGGGTAGAGATGTCTCTTTTCATCACACTTCAAAGAACCTAGTCTTCAATTTCCCAAACTTGAGTAGTGCAACTGGAAATTTCATTTAATTGTCTCAGATGTATTCTAGATGAGCCCCTGTGTTGGCTGTGGTTATTATTTTGAACTTCGCAGAACTCTTGAAGAGTTGAGTATCTAAACCAGTTCTTGCTGTGGATCTGTGGCAGTTTAGGTGACTTGGGGAGAGAGACAAAGATTAAGGGTAGGGGTATTCTACGGGTACCTTCAAAGGGCACAGAGCTATTTACCCTGTAATTAGAAAGTTCCAATACGTTCTTAAGTTTCTGTATTAGGTTCAATAGAGCTGTGCTAAATGCCTTTGGAAGCAAAGAGAGCTCAGACATGTTACTGTGGAACAAACAATGCAGTATCCTGTATTGTTTATATCCCTCGTTCAGATTTTTGCGTGGTTGAATATATTAGTATAAACTGATATTGCTTATTTAAACTAGTGAATTTTATCTAAAATGTATAGCCTGAAGGTTATGCAAGTTCATTATAATTATAACAAAAGTTAAGAGATGCTTAAAGGCTCAATTAATCACCTATAATTGATCTCCAGAAACAATTTCTTTAGGTATAAGTTTAAATTTTTTTTAAGTTATACTACGATTACCATCACTCCTCCCCCACCTCCCGTCTTCCCTTTCCTCTCTGCAACACCTGCCATGAATCCCTTTTGTCTTAGCTAGGTTGTGATGAACACTAGGACCAAAGCAAGTTGGGGAGGAAAGGGTGGGTCTGTTTGGTTTATGCTTCCATATCACTCATCAAAGAAAGTCAGGACAAGAACTCAAACAAGGCAGGAAACTAGAGGCAGGACCTGATGCAGAGGCCATGGAAGGGTGCTACATACTTGCTTGCTCAGTCTTTTCTGATAGAACCCAGGACCACTGTCCAAAGGACAGCACCATACCCAATGGGATCTTTAACTACAAAGATGCCCTGCAGCCTTGGGTACAGCCTGATCTCATGAACATATGGAGGCATTTTCCTCATTGAGGTTCTCTCCTCTCAAATGGCTTTAGCTTATGCCAAGTTGACATAAGACTATCCAGCAAACCCTTGTTCTTTCTCAAATCCATAGCTCCCATTTTCTAATTGTTCATAGATACACCTATACATGCATATATATGTATATATGTAACTGAGAATTTTACATCCTGATCTGCAGGCAGCAGGCAGGAAGAGAGACAACTGGGCCTGGCTCAGGCCTTTGAAACTTCAGAACCCTCCCCCAGGGATCCCCATCCTCCAACAAAGCCACATCTCCTACTCTTCTCAAACTGCTCATCAGCTGGGATTAAGCATGCAAATATCGTCATCCAAATCACCATACCTGTGTATTTATATACATTTCAAAATGCATAAATGAATCCTTCTCAGTCTGTTTAATGTTTACTGTATGTAAATGATCTCACCATTGGCTACTTGGCATTAGATAGATTGCCATGACTACGGCTGCCCAGACAAAACTTGAACAATGATTATAATAACGGGGCATACTAGCATGGAGGGAGGGTTGTGTGGCCTCAGCCTCAGACAATGAATTATAGGCAACCAGGGAATGGCAAGAAGTGGCTTTTGAGTTCATATTTCTGTATCTCCCCTCAGCATCTAATCTCTTTGGGATGCAATGCTTTGTGATTTTAACCTGACATGATCCTGATCAGTTTTATTCTACTTTCATAATTACAAGATGAATACAATCCCTATATGACTCTGGAACACAAATTTCAGCGATAGTAAAATATTTTATAATTATGGGTAAGCTTCTCTAACTTCAGAAAGTAGCTTTTAAAAAAGTATTTTATAATATTGTCACCTTGAACTCTTGACATGCATAAGGAGAATGGCTTATTTCACAAGGACAAATTACCTTGAAATTCAAGACTAACAAGGATTTTGTTTTAAATGACAAAGTTATCTTCTATGAGTTTGGAATGATTGCTTGTGTTCAGGATGCTTGTGGGATCCTGTGGGGAGAGCCTTCGCTCTCACCCTTGGTGACACGGTCATTTCCATCTGACTGAGGGAACATGCCAAGAATGTCTCCTGGGATAATAAGCTGCCTGTCTTTCATTATTAACAGTTGCTTTGTGTTTACTAGAAATTGCATTTTGAGTCATTATTTGAACATCTTTTTCTCATGGCATTTCTCTGTGTTGATTTATTAGAGTTGTTTACTCTGACAGTCCTATTAGTCATTCCGCACAGTGTGTCTTCTGCCAGCCATGTTCCCAGTGTGCTCTGTGTGCTGTGTTTGGTTTATGACTTTTAAGTTTTCTGTGGGGTAAGATGCGTCAGGGTTTGCTTTACTCTCCATTTTCAGCTTTCATGTTCAGAAATATCCCTGTCAGCGTGCACCTTCATCTCTGACTCTTGCTTATGCTTTTCTGTTTCCGTTTCAATAGAGGCCAAACCTTTTCATACCTTTCTGAAGATATCCTTCAGAAATGGAAATCATTTTTGTTCTCTTATTAACTTGCTTCCTGGTGTAATTTTTACACCTCGCCTTTGAGAAAAGAGAAACAACATTGTGCACAGACAATAATTAGCAAATATCTCCTTTCAGTTGTAGAAGTTATTATTGGTTTATTTCTAGTATTGCGAAGGCTTTTTACCTTCTTATTCTATTTTTGTTAAATTTCTGTTGTGACCATGGAGGGATAGTGGAGGGTGAATTCCTTGATAAATAGCATCTAAGACATGCACCTATTTATATCTTTGATCCATTAAGGGCTAGGAAAGAGAGAGATGAGGGGGAAGGCTGGAAGTTGAGGAAATTAAGATGAGCTGACAAGGTTGTGCCTGATTCTGACACATAAAGGCTGGTGTCCCTAGGGAAACCAGGGATCAAGTTAATTTTTTAGACAGCTCGACTGTGGATATTGAACCAAGGAAGCTTAGAGGGGCTGAACAGCTGGGAATTTGATCATTTAAATATTTCTCTTGGGTTGGAGACTTGGCTTGGGAGGGGTGTGGTGAAGTGTTTGTGGAAGTGTGAGAACCTCAGTTCAAATCCGGAGAACTCATGAAAAAGTTACATAGTAGCATTTGTGTTGTAACACTAGACCTCCAAAGGGAAAATGGGGGCAGACAGGAGAGTTCATAGAGGCTCCTGGACCAGCCACTGTGACATGTGATAAACAGAAAACCAGAAAACCAGATCTTGTCTCAAACAAGATAGAAGATGAGGACCATCACTGCCCTCCACATGTATACCATGGTACATGCAAGCTTGCATTCACACCTACAAGTGTACATACAAATAAGCAAGTTGCTCAGCAACTACTAAACCATAGTGTCTCCTGTGACTTCAACCTCTACTTGTTGAAGTGTCAGATAAATGAAATAGATAGAGCAGTGTGGCTTGTCAAGCTTATGTCCATGGGGAAAGTGCAAGAATACAGTCAGAGTTTGTTCCAGACTATATTTATATGTTACTGTTCTTAACAGCAGAGTTTATTCGAGGTCTATTAATATAGTACTTAGAGCTGAATTGCTCTGAGACTATTTTTTTTAGTTGCAATTAGACAAATGATTTATTTATAGTTTGAATCTACTATCCAACTATTGCCAGATATTTAGCAAACCTTAAGTGAGATTGGTGTTTATTTTATTTATTTATTTTTATTTATTCTTCTCTTATATATTACATGCAAACAGCAGTTTCCCCTCATTCCTTTCCTCCCAATGCCTAACCTCCCCATCTCCCTTTTCCCCCAGATCTACTCACTCTTCTTTGGTTTCCTTTCAGATAAGGGCAGGCCTCCTAGGGATATCAACCAAATATAGCATATCAAGTTATAATAAAACTAGATACCTCCCATCATATTAAAGCTGAACAAAACACCGTCAGTCCTACCGTTAGGAATCCCACAAGAACAACAAGCTACACAGTCATAACTTGTATGCAGACGACCTATATCAGACACACACAAGCTCCCTGACTGTTAGTTCAGTCCCAATGAGCCCCTGTGAGCCTAGGTTAATTGATTCTGTGGGCCATTTTCTTGTGGTATCCTTGTTCCCTCTGGCTCCTACAATTCTTTCTCTTCCTCTTCAGCATGATTTCCCAAGCTCCACCTACTGTTTGGGTGTGGGTCTCTGCATCTGCTCCCATCAGTTGCTGGATGAGGCCTCTTTTATGATTATGCTAGGATCCAGTCTATGAGAATATTATTAGGAATCCTTTCATTGACCTTGTTTTCCCCCTTCAGGTTTTTGGGCTATTCAGCCTCTGGTCAGGTATGAGCTCCCTCTTGTGGCATCTTCTTCTCAAATTGGACCACTCAGTGGTTGGCCACTTTCACAAGTTCTGGAAGCACATCTTCCTGGAAGGATAGATTGTGGGTTGAAGGCTTTGTGGCCGGGTTGGAGTCCCAATCACTCTACCAGAAGTCTTGCCTGGTTACAGAAGGTGGCTGGTTCCAGCCCCTAACCCATTATTACTAGGAGTGTTAGCCAGGGTAACTTTCATAGATTCCAAGGAGTTTCCATTGCCCCAGCTTTCTATCTTGCTACTGAATTGTCCCCCAGTTCCAGTTTTCCCTCCTAGTACTTGCTTCCTCCCCTGGCCTCACCTGATCCTTCCTATTCGTATCCCCACCTGTCTGTCAGAAGAACAGGTAGGAGGCCAATCTGCCCTCAGAACCTTCCGGTGCCTGCCATTCCAATCTGAAAAACCCAAGCCACTGACACCCCTTCTGGCTCACTGCCTGCCTGGCTGCCATTTTCCTGCCTCTACTTGATAGATATCCACTGCTTGGGTGCAGACCATACCAATCAGAAGAAAAGTGACACTCTGCTGCAGGAAAGGCCATGATAACTACCAGAAGTCCAGCCCCCTATTCTGAAGAAGACTCACTGTTGGACCAAAGGTCACACTGACTGCCAGAAATATAAATGACAAAGACCAGAAGACCATAGTGGAAACAAACCAAGGAATAAACACCTATCCAACAAGGACAAATGCACCTCTGTCTATAGTCATCTCAAACCCAGATGCCTACATAATCAACAATGTCTGGTATAAGATGGCACTACCAGAGGCCAGCTATCCTACTACAACAAGCCCTAAAGATTCAAACACAGCTGAAGAACAAAAGCAAGCTAGCTAGCTAGCTAGCTAACTAACTAACTAACTAACTAACTAACTAACCAAGCCCCTCCCCCCAAATAACCTACTTTAAAACCAACTTTAGGAAGATGATAGAGGTCCTTAGGGAAGAAATAAAGAAATCCCTTGAAGAAATCCAGGAAAACTCAAACAAACAATGAGAGGAAATGGGTCAATTTGTTAAAGAAAGCCAAGAAAGAAATAAATGGGGGAAGGAAATGAATAAAACTCTTCAGGACCCAGAAATGGAAATAGAATCAATAAACAAAACACAAGCAGAGGGAATCCTGGAGATAGAAAATCGAGGTAAACAAACATGAACGACAGAGATTTGTGTTTCTTGCAGTATAATTTAATAATGTCGGTTCTTATACAAAGCTGTAAAGTGCAGAAATAAATTTCCTCCTTCTTGTTATTGTTCAAAGTAAGAAACTGTGTTTCCCCATGTTCCCCTACCATGCTGATTCAACCCTCCTGGACTTCCTGGTACCCAGTGCTTTCCTTTGTGCCTTCTTAAATCTGTCAGGAGAACCAAACCAAGCCTCAGAATTCCAGTTGAAAAATCAGTTTGCTGCTTTCATTTTCAAAGTTAGGTATTATTTGGAAAGAATAGCAAAAGGCATGTGGACATTTGATGTGCCCATTCCTTGTATTTAACTAATGTTGATATTTTCTCATTTTGCTCAAGACCTTTATGTAACTGAGTCATTTTGCTAGCCCATTGTAGATTTTTTTTCATAGCATGCCCATGAACACAATTGACAGAAACTGAATTTACAGCTAAGACTTTCTGAGGTTGAGGTCTTATCCATTGTTGTCCATTGTTGGACAAGCTCAATGGTCTATTGTTAAGTCATAAATTCATTAGAACTGTGCACAAAGCAGACCCCTCATTTTGCACTCAATGTGTCTGCAGCTCCTAGAGCACCAACAAAGGCAGCATGCAGTCTTATTACGAAGACCCCAAATGGAGCCTCTTGTTTCTCATTTAAGTCAATTGCACGTTCTCCTGTCAGGTTTGCTAGGCATAACAGGCTTGGCAAATTTACCTTCAGAACCATTTAGAGTAATTTGCGATGGAGACTGGAGGCACTTCAGTTGCCTGACAGCTGCTCCACAGTCAATCATGATGGCTGAGGTAAATTAATGTCTTGGCTCTTTCTCTTGAGAAACATCTATGCAAACAACCTTGACTGAGAGAAATGCAACTATGCTCAGTAATACTTTTGAAAGCTGAAGGACTTTTTATTTGTTTGTTTGTTTGGTTGTTTTTTTCCCTTTTCTTTTAATTTTTAGATATACTAAAGCTATGGGCAGGTTCTTCATTTGACCGCTGACCTCGGCCAGAAATGTCAAACCGCTTAGCTATGATCATGGTTGAGTTGGGAGCATGTCTGTGTGCTCAGGGAGCCAACACTTTTAGCCCTACATCTTCCGAGAATGAATGAGGAATTGGGATAGGGTAATGTATCTCAAACTACAAGTAGAAGCAGAAGCACACCTCTTCTCTGAGCTGATAACACAGAAACAGAAGCCAAACTCCGACAAAGAACTGACCTCCCAATCAGGTAAAATTATTTAAAAATCATACTTTTAGGCCGGGCGTGGTGGCGCACGTCTTTAATCCCAGCACTTGGGAGGCAGAGGCAGGCGGATTTCTGAGTTCGAGGCCAGCCTGGTCTACAGAGTGAGTTCCAGGACAGCCAGGACTACACAGAGAAACCCTGTCTCGAAAAACCAAAAAAAAAAAAAAAAAAAAAAAAAAAAAAAAAAAAAATCATACTTTTTTGTGCTAACAACAAAATGAACTAAATATAAAACATCATAATTACATATAAATATATTAAAATTGATCATTTTAAAGAAATAAAATGTATATTTTCAGTTCCACCTATTTATCTTCAAATTTCATGGTATTATTTTTCTTTATAGGAGAGTAATATTCCACTGTGTGCCACATTGGAATATTATTGTTCATTCATCTGTTGATGGACACCTAAGTTGATTCTATTTCCTAGCTAGTGTGAATAGGGCAGAAAGCCACAGAGATGGATGTGGACATCTGTACTAGGATATAAAGTCCGTGGGTTCATGCCCGAGGGTAGCATAGCTGGGTGGTAGCAGTTATATTTCTAGGTTTGTTTGCTTGCTTTTGTTGTTGAGAAATCTCCAGGTTGACTTCCATGATAACTGCGCTAGCTCCCACCAACGACATAAAAGAGTTCTCATTTTCCCACATCCATACCAACCTTTATTGTGATTTGTATTCCTATTGATAATTATTCTGATGACTGTGGTGAAGTGATGGGGAGTTTTGTTTTGTTTTGTTTGAGACAAGATCTCATTTATCCCACAGTGGCCTTGAACTTCCTATGTAATCAACCTCGATGGTGTTGGGGTTCCTGGGATGCTGGGGTTCCTGGGATGCACTATTGTACCTGGGGCTGAGGAGATAAGGAGGAGTTTTATGAAATTCTGTCTTCTGGGCATGGCATGACTCTCATACTCCTGAACTCAAAACAGTTGATGTTATCTTCATAAAACCTACACATGATCAAGCTAGGCAAAACTTTAGCATAGATGGGGTGGATAATTCCAAGTGCCACCCTCAGTGAGGAGCTATTAGCTATGGACAGTTGTTGGAGAAAAGAAAAATCATTGCTGGAAAATGTAGCTCCTGTTCAGTAGATGGTCCCAGACCCACATATATATGGGAATCACTATAGATAGGTGGGTGGGGGATCTTCTTGGAGGCAAGGTTCTTATTAAAGAGAAAGTTCTGTTTCATAACCTAAAAAGTGCAAATTGAGAAGCAAAAGATGAAAAGAAATATGGTACACATGAGTCTGTGATAAGAAAATGAGAAAAATAACTTCCCATGAAGAAATAAGTACTTTGCATTCTATGAAGCACCATTCCTAAAGGTGGTGCCTATAGACCTTCACTGCTAAGCCCATTAAGGCACAGAGTGAGAAGTTCATGCTCTATGTTAGAAAATCTCCAAGTTGCTTGTGACTCATTCTCAAACTGGCTTCCAAACTTTACATTGAAAATAGCCTAGCACTGTTTGCTAGCACAGTAAATTGTAAATCCTCCTGGGATGTGTATAGCTAATGGAAAAGTTAGCGGGTGTTAACTTGGCCACGGAGTTTAAAGTGTAAGCTGATGGCAGCTAATAAGAGCTATTCCTTCCTGGCCTAATACCACTGAGCTAAAAGTTACAAATCACACAATAAATGCATTTAAGTATGATTTTTTTTCTGTCCTGGATACATTTTGAGTTCTAGGTCACATAAGCAACTGTTATCTGACTACAGGTTAAACCATGTAATATTAAGGTCAAATTGTGCCTCCTTGATTGTCCCACGTCTTATGTCATACTGGCGTGAAGTCAATGTTGTACCTATCCAATAACAACTATGAACACATGGGTTCTGGGGCTTCAGTTCATTCTCTTCTCCAGATGTTTCTACCATGCCTTCCAAGACAGAGATTTTTATTCTTATTTTATTAGGAATATAACTTTCTAGCTCTGCCTTCCACCCGATTGCTTTATCCTGATATTCTGGGTATCTCTTCCTGTATTTCTACTAAATTGTTTCCTTTCTGTGTAAGTCTTTAAATTGCTTTATAAACAAGATCAAGAGTCTGCAAAAGGGGAACCTGTGACAATTACAGCAATCACAAAATATTTACAGCACTTTTATACCTACATTTTATATTTTCATGTCTACACATATAAAACCTATAGTTTAACTGACTTCAAATCCAAGATTATTTAGCTGTTTTTAAAAAATAAGAACCAAGACAGAAAATCAATGGTCTCTTATAGCCCTTTATAAATAAACTATTACTCTATACTTTTCCACTTTGGAATTTGAAACATATTTAGAATTCTAGCAGCTTTGTAGTAGAGCATATTTTATACATAAACAGAATGGAAAAACATATTTGAATCTGTGAAACCTGTAAATGTGTTATTTTACATGGCAAACGAGGGCTTTACAGATATAATTAAATAGGTCTATGGAAACATTGGTCCTGGGTATTCAGTTCATACTCATTTCATGATGTTTCTGTTCTGTCTGACAATTACATATTACATATATGGCAATAGATGGTAATTGGGTATGAGGAGATTATTCGTTATTTTCTATGTTGGCCCAGTATGTTGGCCACAAAGGGTGGCAGATATGTAAGGATGAGGGTTAGTGGTAAGATTGACACTGGAACCAAATGGTTTGAATAAAGAAGGGAAGACAGAGAAAAAGGACTCCTAGAAGTAAACAGGCAAATAAAGATTCTGTCTGATGCTCCCAGAGGAAGGCTGGACTGCCTTCCTCATACCCTGATTTTAGACTTCTGATCCTCGGGGCTATGGGAGAAAAACAAACAAATAAAAAACAAAAAATAAACAACAAGACAAAAAAGGTATGACCTTTTGAGCTTCTGGCTTGTATCAATCTGTTTTGGCAGTATTAGGATACTAAAATAATTGGGGGGGGGGTGTTACCTTTTTCACTTCCTTCCATTTAGAGCACATTTGTCAGGCAAAAGAATAAAAATGTCCATTTACTTATGATGGCATCTTCTGTTTCCTATGCAGTTTTGGTTCTGGAATCATCACTAGAACCATTGAGAGAATGAACAGGATAGACATACAAATACAGGCACCATAAAGCCTGGATTACTCCAGGCTCTACTACAGAAACCTGGCATCTCAACACGTTTCTTGGTACAGCACTGGGGAAGGAGTTAGTCTGGGTCTGTTTAGCAAACAGTCATATGAGTGGCTTCTCCTATCTCTGTGAACCTATCTTGGTGCTTTACGCTGGAGAAGCTTCAAGGCATGATACTGGCTTCTGCTGGGAGGCTGATCCTCTGGTCTTCTTCAATAGAGACACTTTTTAGCCAGAGTGTGGGATTCAAACCTCTGCAGGGATTAATTGTAGGAACATCAAAGGGTAGACAAGTCTCATGTGTCATATTATATAGATGCTATGGGGGGCCATTCTGGATATCTGCATATCTGGAGCCCAGAACTCCAGCTTCCTAGGCAACCTTGGGAAGTTGTATACCTTTCCCTTGATTTCTTGACATTTGACAGACTTCCTTTGGCCTTTCACCCACTAGATAGGGGTGGAAAGGAATCTGTCTGGATTTACCTCTCCTGGCTTTGGCCTTGACTTCTAGCTCATCCGTGGATAAATAAAGCACAAGCAGCCAGAAGTGCAGAGGTGTCTGTCATCCCAGAGTTACATAATCAAACTCAAATCTGCACTCCCTGTAAGCTGAGGAGCAGCAGCAGGTGCATAGTGAGACTGTGACAGGTAAAGAAGGTGAGGAGCTTCTAAACCCCATGAGATATTAGCCAACACCCAGGGAATGGAACAGAAGCAAAGCTCATACTTAAGGGGTGGGTTTCCCAAAAAAAGGTTCATTTTGACAGGCTACTGAAAGCTTAAGTATGGCCTATGGTGTGAACTGGAAAGCACCATTATTTGGGGCTTTGGGATGTGGCTTTTCATTAGGAAACATACCTATTATACTGACAACTATATATATTTTTACATTGGAAAGTTGTCATCCACAACCACAGCAGTGAAACTCTGTGTCATGTTCAGATCTATTTTTAGAGACAGCAAGAAAAACACCTGCTGGGCTGCCTTGTGTAGCAAATTGAGGTATATTCTGTACAATTTCTGTCTACAATGTACATGACATTCTCTGAAACTTCCTGGATGCAGCTGCCCTTCCACCTGACTTCAGGTACTTGAAGTTCAACATTGTATAATAAGTAACTTGCTTGGAGCTACCTAACATTATCCATCACATACTTCAATACTAAAACCCCCAGGGATTTGTTACTGTCTTAAGGAGACTTAATAAACTTGAGACACTTGTTTATGTGTGCATGTGTTGTGTGTTTGTGTATGTGTGTATGCATGTGTTGTGTGTGTTTCTGCTTAAACAATTTTATTTTAAAAGAACTTTATTTCCTAGGAATCAAACTATGATAGCAGTAAATGTGTGGATAATCTGTAGTGTTCACTTAGTCATTTTGATTTTGACAAAGATTAGGTAAAGGTATTAATAATTAGGATAATTACAAAGCATTAGCTATCTTTTAGGGATAGTTGAGGTAAAATAAATGATTATGTTCCCCTAAATTTTTTTAATCTTAAATTCTATCTATCATCTATCTATTTATCATTTCTCTCTCTCTCTTTCTCTCTCTCTCTCTTTCTCTATCTATCTATCATCTATCATCTACCTCTCCATTATCTATCAACCAACCAATTGTCTATGACTATCTAAGTATTTATACTCTATCATCTATCTATCTCTATCATCAATTATCTATCTATCCATAAATTATCTATCTATCTATCTATCTATCTATCTATCTATCTATCTATCTATCAATCTATCATGTCTCTCCATCCTTATCAATCAACCAACTTACCTATCATTATGTATCTATCAATCTATGTATTTATACTCTATTATCTATCTATCTATCAATTTCTCATCTATCTATCCTTCATTGTGCATGTGTGTGTACTTGTGCATCTTGTTGAACATGTTCAAGTAAGATAACTACTTGTAGGAGCTGGGTTTCTCCTTCTGCCATATGGGTTCCAAGGACTGAACTTGGGTTCTCAGATTTGACATTAAGTGACTTTCTCTGATGAATCATCTCATATGCTTTCCATTTTCTTTAAAAATAATAAAGCATGACATTTCCCCCTTTCTTTGGGGGAAATGGGCATTAACATTTCTGAATATAGATAATATCTTATATTCATAATATATTTTGCATTTAATCATTAAAGGGAAATTTTAAAAAGTGCAAATAATTCAAACCAGATGTAGTTTAATATTGGAATGTACAGAACCATTGCAGCTGGCCTATCTCATATAAGATGTTGAAGTCATTCACTGAGGAGGGAGGCGGGGAGGACTACCTATACACATTAGAGCTAATCACAGTTCTCTAAGTTACTCTTCAGAGCTGTGACTCTAAATGTCACAATGCTACATGTTGACAACAAACAGCACCAGCTGTTGGATAGATGGATATCAGTATGTGAGCAGGAGGTCAAACTCCGATGTCTGATGTTAGCTTCTAGAAAGGCTATGTGCTTTAGCTTAGGTGACCTCACAGGATCGACATAATCAGTGTAAATATACAGATAAGGCTCAAAGAAAGAAAATACAGCTTCTTGTTCCTCCTTAATTCTTCTCAAAGTCCACCTGAGTTTGGTTACTGTGGTCCATGTAGAATGAAGGATTCTCTACATGTGAGGGGATCATACAAAGAGCACACAGCTTTCATTCAACATGGTTGCTGCTGCACTAAAATGACACAGGAAGGCTTCCTTGTTGGACACTAGTTTGTACTCTCATTTTTATTGACTTTTCCACCAAATTTATAATTGAATGGGCACAGGTTTACCTGAATATTTCTGTGGCTTTTTTTTGTTTGTTTGTTTTTGTTTTTCAAGACAGGGTTTCTCTGTGTAGCCCTGGCTGTCCTGCAACTCACTCTGTAGACCAGGCTGGTCTCGAACTCAGAAATCTGCCTGCCTCTACCTCCCAAGAGCTTGGATTAAAGGTGTGTGCCACCACTGCCCAGTGTGACTTCTTGTTTTTGACTTCAGCTAGCTCAAGAGAGCACCAAACCAACAGGATCTGAGATCATTTTTGTTTGTTATTGTTTTGTTTTTTGTTTTTGTTTATTTTTTGCTTGTTTTTGTTTGTTTTGCTTCTGCCATTTATTCTTTGTGCCAGATTTTTTATATCTCCAAAATATAATTTTCTCTTTTTCTGAGATATAACTATACATTTCAGGCTATTTTTTAGCAAGGTATTGTTATAAATGTAGTCCCTTAGATGCAATATAGGTGTATTCAAAACATAAAAGCCACAGTGCTGTGGGTTGGACACTTGTCTAGCATGGGTGAGGGCCCAGGCTCAATCCATACCAGGTCCTGCCTTCAGAACTAAATAAAATAGGTCCAAGAACTTAGATTTCTGATGATGTAAACGAGTCAGTTTTCCAATCAATCCTGCAGTGGTCTTGTCTTTCTGCTTTGTACCATAGAACACAGTTACCACTTAATGAACTTGAGTGAGAATGACTTAAGGCTAAAAACAAGAGTGCAGACTGGGTTAACTACTTTATCACTGGGTACCTTGTCAATGTTCCCCCAGAGCAAGCTTGACTAATGTACACAAGCTATTATATCTTCTATGTTGAGCTCCATCTCTAGGTGGTTTTTCTGTTGTTGTTAAGCATGTCTTTTTCCTATTTCTATTTAAGCATAAGTTTTATTGTTCTGTCAGTGGAGAAAAACTCTGGGTGATGTACTGAGTGCTATTTGGCACATCTTAGACACTTCTACTCCAGTGTTAATTAAACTCTAGAACTTTAAGTCTTTCTTGATAGATTCTATTTTATAACCCCTTAATTTGGAGTGAGAGCAGCTAATTATATTCTCATCTAATTGCTCCTTTTTCTCCCTCTATGTTAAATTATTATTACTTTGAAATTTTCGTACTTCAAAACTTGGGAATAAATTATTGCCTTAGTGTAATGTCTTGCTACTGGGAAGCTATTCCAGATAGCTTCTGTTACCCAGTTCAAAAACCACGTAGTATCACATAGTAATTAAATTAGCAGTGGACAGTGTATGGTGTCACATGCTGTAATCCTAGCACCTGAGAAACTGAGACAGGAGGATCACACTGTTAAAGTTAGCCTGCCTGGTGAGACTCCTTTTCTAAATCCATTTGATGGAGGAGAGTGGGGATGAAAGGAAGGAAGGAAGGAAGGAACGAAGGAAGGAAGGAAGGAAGGAAGGAACGAAGGAACGAAAGTCCTGGTGTGACCATACTAACCTCTGTGGAGGCATTATCTTATCATTCTTTCTACACTTGCCATTTTTTATCTTTGTTCTCATCTCATTTTTATATCTTCCAGATCAGTGAAATAGATTCCAGTCTCCAGGGCTGCTGAATAATTTTCAGCTTGTAGCTCTATAAGATCAATCACTATGATATAATATTAATGTTCCCCAAGCAATGTAGATAAGTCTCTGTTTAGCAGGATATCAGACCAATAGTTATATTTATAGAACGTATTAAGTGCATGCATAGTATTTCATTTGTAATTTTGTAAAAAGAGAAGGGGTCTCATTGTTTTCTGCCTTTGTAGAAGAGAAACCATATATTATGCAAGGGGAACAGGGCTATGCTTTTAGGAGGAGACTGTACCTGAACCCTGCCCTCTCTCTAAGTTTCCTTGTATGTTCCACTCTGCTATGAGGCTACTCTGAAATCTGTTTTACCATGTCCACTGTTTAGTATCCTGGGTTGAAGTGGAAACTTAAGATTTCTTTGCAAGGTTCGTTGTTTCAAATGATGTTTTGCTGAAGCAGACTCTGGAAAGAATGTTTTCCTGAAGCAGACACAGGTAAAAGGAGGGTATAGCAAATACCTGAAAGGAGGCCAGAGATACTGAGCATTGGTTTGGTTTGCTCTGCCTTGCTATTTTCTTCACTAACCACTCACATATCTTGGTTTGCCTTACATATCATTGTTGAGCTCAACTTGTAGTAATGATACCATTGTGAGAAACTCACCCGAAACCTGCTTGTGAGGTTCTTTCCTCAGCTTGCAGTGTCTGCAGCCTCAGACCAGTTGGTATGCCTTGCTGTTTCTTCAGAATTGAGCTACAGTTGCTGGTTCCTGCCAGGTGTCTGCCTGCCTAAAGGACTGTACTACAGCTGCTGAGTCATATTTGCTGTTTGCTACGGGACTGAACTGCTGAGAAAGATCGAGCTCATCTCCAAAGAACTTCCCACATATCCTTATAACTTTTCTCTTCCACTACCTCTGCTGGGTGGTAGACTACAGGAGAGGTTGGATAACCCTATCAAAAAATGGGGAACAGAGCTAAACAGAGAATTCTCAACTGAGGAAACTCAAACGGCAAGAAGCACCTAAAAAATGTTCAACATCCTTAGTCATCAGGGAAATGCAAATCAAAACAACCCTGAGATTCTACCTCACACCAGTCAGAATGGCTAAGATTAGAAACTCAGGTGACAGCAGATGCTGGCAAGAATGTGGAGAAAGAAGAACACTCCTCCACTGCTGGTGGGATTGCAAGCTGGTATAAATACTCTGGACATGAGTCTGGCAGTTCCTCAGAAAATTAGACAGAGTACTACCAGAGGACCCAGCTATACCACTCCTGGGCATATACCCAGAAGATGCTCCAACATGTAATAAGGCACATGCCCCACTATGTTCATAGCAGCTATATTTATAATAGCCAGAAGCTGGAAACAACCCAGATGTCCTTCAACAGAGGAATGGATATAGAAAATGTGGTACATTTACACCATGGAGTACTACTCAGATATTAAAAACAATGACTTCATGAGATTCATAGGCAAATGGATAGATCTAGAAAATATTATCCTGGGTGAGGTAACTCAGTCACAAAAGAACACACATGGTATGTACTCACTGATAAGTCAATTTTAGGCAAAGAACATGGAATACCCATTATAGAACTCACAGACCACATGAAGCTCAAGAGAAAGGAAGACCAAAAAGTGGATGTTTCAGTCCTACTTAGAAGGAGGGAACAATAAATCAAGGGAAATTGAGGGTGGGAGGGTCTTGGGAGGAAGAGAGGAGGGGAAAGAAGGGCAGAATCAGTTATGGGAGGAGATGGAGGAGATGTACAGAGGGTCAGGTAATTGAACAGAGGTGTGTAGCAAGGGGAGATGGGGACCTGGGAATAGCCACCAGAAAATCCCAGATGCCAGGAAAGCAAGAGCCTCCCTGGACCCCACAGGGATGACATTAACTGAAATTCCTCACAAAGTAGAGGGAGAACCTGTGGAGACCATATCCAGAGGTTAGGCATGGCCCTGGTTGAGAGATGGGTCCACCCACTCATCTCCAAAATTTTAACCCAGAATTGTTCCTGTTTAAAGAAAATACAGGGACAAAGAGTGGAGCAGAGACTGAGGAAAGGCCATCCAGAGACTGCCTTACCTGGGGATCCTTCCCACATGCACACACCAAAACCAGACACTATGACTGATACCAAGAAGTACTCGCTGACAGGAGCCTGATACAGCTGTACCCTGAGAGACTCTGCCAGATCCTGACCAATACAAATGTGGATGCTCAAAGCCAACCATAGGACTGAGCACAGGGGCTCCAATGGAGGAGTTAGGGGAAGAACTGAAGGAGCTGAAGGGCCCTTATCTGGCATCAATGGGAGGGGAGGCCCTTGGTCTAGTGAAGGCTTGATGCCTCCATGTAGAAGAATGTTAGAGCAGTGAATTGGGAGTGGATGGGTGAGTTGGGGGTCACCCTCATAGAAGCAGAGGGTGTGAGATAGGAGGTTTGACGAGGGGAAACCAGGAAAGTTGATAACATTTGAAATGTAAATAAATAAAATATCCAATTAAGAAAAAGAAACTCTATATAAATTAAGTTACATAAAAAGCTAAAAAAAAATGTAGGTTGCAAAAAATATATGCCTACACTGGTATTTTCCCTGTCAACAGTTCTCCACTGGCAGCATCCTATAGTCAGGACACTTCCTGAGTCTGCTCATGTTTCTGTTTTATCAGAAAAGTGTACATTTTCATTTTCTTCATTACATTCATTCTCTCAGCATGCTTTCCCTAACACTTGGGGGATCCCCTAATACCTTGCCCTCGACTCTTTCTCTAAAGCTCCCTGTCAGGTGACTGATCTCCATGTCAACTTAACTCAAAAGACATGTTATTTTCTTCCTATTCTCTGACTTCTTCCTTCAGGCAGCAGTTAAGATTTACAGCTTGTTTGCCAAGGGATTTTTCATCAAGTTCTAATATGATTGTCCTTGAGCTTAAAAAAAAATCTGCACCACAATCACATTGAAAATCCTCATAATTTGCCTTGTGTGAATTTCGAATACTTGTTTGAATGTGCCTCTATGATTCCACATATATTTTTGAGCACTATTTGTGATGTCACAATCAGGTTTATAAAACTTACCCATGCTGGATTAGTTGCTCAGGACTCCTAGGATAGAATTATGTGGTTACAAGCATTCATACTTTAAGTCTCTTTCCATGTGTCACTGCACATATATCTTTACAAATATATCATGACCAAAGGAGCCAGGAGATTTCTATAGTGTTAAAAGGCTGGAGTGATTTGGATACTGAACTTTTGCCTTTGTCAGTGTAGCTAGCTATTCTCCACAAAGTTTCTGATAGAAAGAACATCGTATGGCATGCGTCAAAGAAGATGGTGGGGGATGCTTCTCTTTTGAACAACCAACCATTGTTGTTTGGCAGAAATTTCTTCTTTACATTAGACTGAGTAAATCATGTTTCCTCTCTGGTTTTGCCCAAATGTTTCTATTTCTCTCAACCAATATTTTTCCCAATATATTTTTATCAGGTGACCTTTCCTCCTCCACCTTCTAGCAGTTACTATTACTTTTACTGTACTTCACTTTCCCTGGCGGTACTTCAACAGTCAGCACAATGCATTACTTTCTGCCTTTATTTATTTATTTGTCAAATTTTTTTTTATTAGAATGTATGTTCCATGAAATCAAATTTCATGTATTTTTTTTTCCTGCTACGTCTTCAAAGCCTGTTGTTCCTGGTACACATTAGGGCCAACTATAATTTACAATTAATAGCAGGGCAGAGGAGTAAACATTACACTCCACTCTCTGTGTCCAGTAAGTACTTCACCACATCTATTAATGTGCTTTAGGTTTTCCAATATCTCATCAATCAAGTGGTTTTTATCAAGTACTCCCTTAAATTTAATTCTCTGTAATCCCTTCAATGCTGTAGTATAAACAATTTACTCAGGGCTATTATATTAGTGAATCAATTGGGGAATGTTAAAGCTAATTTATTTTCATCTGGTAAAGAGCACCCTAACTACACCTGCGCTCAACCATCCATAAACATTAGGTGGTTCATTATTTTTCAACTTCTTCCATATAATTCTGTGTGGAAGACACAAGTTGCTCACGTGCTCCCTGCTCTTGCCCTTCACAGTCAAGGTATAATAGAGTGCAGTGTGAGATAAATAGATAAGCATTCATTTCACTTTTCCACGGAGGGCTTGATGCACATCCCTGGACCCCTTTTTCTGCCCTTTTTATTAGTTTCAATCATCAAGAATGGATCTGTAATCAGGAAGACAATTATCAGGCCTCCGTGTCCACTTTGGTGTTTCCTTGAGTCCAGACAAGCTGTTCATTATCTGGTGAGCACTGACCATCACAGACAGAAAGAGCTGCTACTCCCCAGCTGCTCTCCCTAATGGCGCATGAGCCTTCTTTCTCAGCCCATTAAGTTTCACCCCAGGCAACTGCCACTTTGCCAGGTAACTCCTCTTTGGTTTTGCTGTTCTCTTGACATGTTAAAACTTGGCTCTCTCATTAGCAACAATGAGCCAGAGAGTTTTAATTTCTTAAAGTTACTTTATGAAAGCAGGGATAAGGGGAAAAAAGGTTTCTTATTCCAAAGACAGAGAGTTAACATTTTTTCCTTTATTTATATAGAAAGACTTCCAGTTATAACTGCTTTTATTAAAGTCAGTTCTACAAGGAAATGATCTTAAATTTCATCCTGTGTCAAAACTTTTTGGGTCAGTTTCCAATCAGTAGTTCTTCTATTTATAATAAATGATTTGGGCATAAGTCAGGCATATATCAGAATTTCAAATCTGCCTAGTGTGTGAAAGGTTATTGGCTTCATCTCCAGCACCACAAAATTAAGTTAGTATATATACAGATTATAAGTTAAAAACTAAATGACATTATCATCATTAACAAAGTGTAACTGATAATTTGTTAATGTGCGTTCTGGGATTTCTCATGAACCGTTCTCTCTGTTGAAGACAGAAGTTAAATGAACCTATGTAAAAGACCTTGTGTCACTGGTATACCATATTTAATTTTAACCTAAAAACCTGGGCTAGCACAAAGTGTTGGATTCATCATGCACATTCACACAAATGTGTCACACTGTATTCTCACTCATTCCTCTCCCCTGCAGCTCTCTACAGCTCCCAGGCCCTTCTCCAGTGGTTCCTTTCCACCCTCTCCCAGTTCATTCATCGCTTGTGATTGTGCAGTACATGTACTGAAACCTTTTGTTATGTCTGCCTATTTCTAAGCGTTTATAATTCAATAGCTATAAACTTGCTACAATAATTATCACTATAGCACTATTGCTGAATGGATGCTTTACAGCCACCATCTATTTCCCTATTATCTCTTTCACACATGCAAACACACATAATGCACAGACACAAATACATTGTGTGTTATCCTGCTAACATCTTTTCTCCTCCCCCTTTTTTTTCTGGTGTTTTTTATCATCATGCATTTCTATGTATTAGAAGCTCTGAGAAGTGGAATGACTAGGTCAAAGACTCTATTTTTAAATTAACGTAGGGTTGACATTGTTTCTTCTTGAGTTAAACTGGTTAATATTTCCCTTGCCAATTAAAAGTGAAATTTAAATTTTTTATGTTTGTAATGGAAGGTGTTTGTAAGTTGGTTAAAATTCATTTTCTAATCTATTGGGCCATCTCCTCACCAAATCGCTTGCCTTCATTGCCCTTTGTTTCCTTTCCATCACAGACCTGGTTAGACATGAAGCTTCTGCTGCTCCTGTTGCTCTTATTACTTGCGTACCAATGGACTGTCCCTCCACATGACATTACAATAAAAAAATGGTACTGTATTAAGATATTGCTACATGTGCTTTGAATATGATGTCATAATTGCATTTAACTGTTTCTGGCTAGTAATTCTTTTGGAAAGCCACATGATTCCTAGGTTGAAGGCACCAGAGACTTTGTTAGTTTTTATTGCTGAACGAATGTTTCCACATGATTGTGCCATATGCATTTCTGTCAGGATAACTGCCCGATCCAGTCTCAGTCTGTTCTTTTATACATCTTATGGCGCAATTTTTAATTTTATTTTCCTGTGATCCCTCAGCCTCTCCGAATGAACTTCTGTGAGTCCATTTGTGCTCACCCAGCCTCCTTCTCCATCCAGGATGCTTGCTTGTTGATCTTTTCATTCAAGCCACACCCCACAAAAGCAGCAAAGTGTCATCAGAGGAAAGGGCCAGAACACGTAGGTGAAGAAAAAGTACAACGTGATAAATAGTGTAAGAAAGAAACCCAGGGGCAAGTAGGAACAAGAAGCTCTTTCATAATGAAAAACTGTGAAATGAACAGTGATGCATCAGCTGTCAGGAGGTGGGTCACAGGGGATGTGGTTGATAAGGTTCTCTGTCAATGAACTGTGGTTATAAAAAACAGATGAATGCCCTTCTTCTCCCTTGACATGGGTGCTTTGTTTTTCACATCACCCTCTGGACTTAGCAGCTGATTCCCATTTTGAAACTCATTTTACTTCTCAAGGAAGTCACACCATTGCTTTCTACATAGGACGGAGTTATTCCTTGGTGTATTGGTGTGCTTTGTAGGTATTGAATGTCCCTCTCTATACTTCCAAAGCAATTTATTTGAAGGCTTGGGAATCACTTTGATTGGCACAGTGTTTTGTTTTGTTTTTGTTTTTTCCACTGTCTTTTTCATTGACCCAAATAGCACATAATTTAATTATCACGAACATAAAAATAAATTAGTTTAAAACTGAATAGTACAATCAGACTACTTTTGTAGTCTGGAATAAAGGCTTTTCTTTTATGAAATTTTCAATTGCCCCTTCATTCATTTTCCAGTATTCTGAGACCTCTCATCCAGCCACAGTACATTAGCCATGCATTTGAGTTAAGCTCTAGAGGAAAGTATAGTAGAGCTCTTTTACAGACTGTGTATTCAGCATTGTTTAGCAAACCAATGATGCTGCCCATCTTACTGGAATATACCTAGCTCTCAATGGCTCTGTAGTGCCAACCTTAGCCATGCCAGGTTGATGTGTAACTGATCTGCTTCTATTCTGTCTATGCCACAAATAATGTTTATATTATATATACCTTAGGCAAGTAAAAATAGAAAATGAATATTCTCAACAGTAGAGTATCAAAAACTTGGGAACTTTGAAGGAATTCTCTGGTCTCTGAACCCTTGCTACCTCCTTGTAGGGAGTACCTATGCCTCACAGTTTTGGATGCATTATCATCTTTTGTTCCTAGGGTCCTCTTTATCTCTTGCTCTGATGTTTGTGCTCAGCCACATGCTATCTGTTAGCTCTGCAGCTCACTATTCTTTTGGTTTTCATTAGTCAGGTATTTGCTAATTTATTACTCTTACTATGTGTTGATCATCATTCCAACCAAGGAATAAAACAGATAAGGAACTGGCTTCTCCCCTGTGTAGAAGTGGAGGTGGGGGCACCAACTAGCAAAGTAAAAAGAAACTAATCAAATAAAGGAACTTAGGAAAACATTGATTAAAGGAAAGTAAAGAAAGTGTGAGGGTAGACTGTAATCATGGCAAACTTCTCAGAAGAGGTGGCATATGACTAGAGACTTGCCAGAAGCAAGGAGCTGCTGTATAAAGTGAAGAGTTCTAGGGAGAGGTGGTAAGGGGCGGGGCACCTGAGAATAGTGGGTTTTAATAGCCTGTGTAGTACGTACGGTGCTCCAGGGTGAGTACATCTGAGAGGCAAGTGAGCAGCTATATAGGAAGTACATAGCACACAGAAAGTGTAGCCAGCCTCTTAGTTTTTTGTTTGTTTGTTTGTTTTCTGTTTTTTTATGGACAGACACAGGCTTAGTCTGTGAAGGGGGAAGAGCTGTCCTTTGTGCTGTTCTGATTACCCATCCTCTGCCAGTGTCCTGTTAGCTGACCAAATACAAAGAGGCCTAGGGACCGTGACAAGCCATCTGGTCTCAGCTGGCTCAACAGCTGAAGCTTAAAGAGAAATTTGAATTTCCCAAACTTTCTGTCTTGGAATCACAAACAGATGACCAAAATAAAATAAGGAAAGGTAGGACTTGGATACTCACCAAATAAGTGTTTTTATCCATGTGCAAGAAGTAGGCAATACAAATCAAGCACAGAGCCACACACAGTTAGAATGAAAATGACTTCTGGATTTATGTCTGTCAGCAATATAGATATTTACAAATAACCCATATGAAAATGTAGAAAAGCACATTGCATCTCCACACGCCATCCACATTAGCTGCATAAGCTTAGTGACAGTATTTGCCCATCTGCAGTTCCTCGTACATAGATATTTTGTGCATTAAAAAAGAAGTATGTATAATTTAAAATAAATTACATTACACAATTTACCAAGTAATATTAACAAAAGATTCACAGAGAGTTAGCTCCTTACTCCAACAAAATAAATATTCAGGTAGATAAATTAATAAAAGAATGCTCACTTAGAGCAATATAATTTAAAGAACAATACATTATAAATTTGATAAAATTAAATTTTACAGTCATACATACTGATATCTTCAAATTTCTGTGAATAAAAATGGGCAGGCAAAAGTACCAGAAAGTAAATCTAAGTGTTTAATTAAAAAAATAAACACAAACAGATTATAAAATAAAATAACCAGAGAGCTACTGAGGCTCAGAATTAGATAAAATATAAATTATTACCTATAAAAAGAAAAGGAGCCCAAAACAACTACTAAACACAACAATTAAACTTATAGCCATTTATAGTGTAAGTAAAGTAAGTTTTTGCCCACTGGCAAGGTTGCTTGCTTCAGACATTTCTGGTTTTATGATCTGTCTTGATAGAACAGAATAAAAAAATGCAAATTTAACACTATTTGTTTAACATTTGTTTTTTTTTCATTTAATATTGTAGATAACCACTACCCACTGTCTCTGTTAAAAAGAATGATATTTATCATACTGCAAAATATCTTGTTGATAAAGAAAACCCAAGCAAACAAACAAAAAATAATAAAACAAAGAAGAAACTACTTGCTGGGTCCACACCTCCTTGTGGACATCAGCCAGGACATCTGAAGGTAGGACCAGGGGGGATTATCACGTAAAGAAGGAGACTCTGTTCTCAAGCCTAAACTAGACCCAGAGGGCTCAGGTATGCTCTGCAGGAGTTCTTATAGACTTGTTGAGGGGTTCTAGATCTGCCCCCTCCTCAGTCCTACAAAGAGAACTGGACAAAAGACATTTGAACTAGGAGATACTTACAAACAACAAGATTCCAGGACATTTGGCAAGCATGATTTTCCAAATCTATTCTGACTCTAAATCTCCCTAGAAATATGTTCTCTTTTCTGCTCACTACTGATGGATATAGGCTTTTGTGCTGATATGTAAGGAGAGGTGTGTGGGGGGGACATCTTTGTGGAGACAGAGGCAGGGAGGAGGTATGGGATGTGGAACAGTTGGAGGGTGGACCAGGAGGGCAATAAAATCTGGGGTGTATAAAAAAGAGAAAAAATTAATAATAATAAAAAAGAAGAAGAAGACAAAATGAATATGGGGAATAAGCGGATATTGGGTATTAACAATGTAAGTATAAGATTTGACATTTTCATACCAATGATTTTAGTTTTAGTCTTCCTTTGACATGTCATGTGCATGACTCTTCTTTATTCTTTAGTCATTGCTTTGACAAGTATATTCCATTTAAATAAAATTACTTACATATAACTGATGATTTTAATTCAATAGGAATAATTACATTTTACAGTGATAGATCCTGATTTCCTCAAATTTCTGTGAAGAAAAATGGGCAGGAAAAAGTACCAGAAAGGTAATCTACATGTTTTCTTTTAAAAATCAACACAAACAGATGATAGAAAAATAGCCAGGGAGCTTACTGAAGCTCAGAAATAGATAAAACATAACACAAATTTTACCTATAGAAAGAAAAGCAAGCTAAACAACTACAGAACAGAACAATAAAACTTATAGCCAGTTACAGTAGTTCAAGTAGGTTTTTGCCACTGGCAAGGTTGCTTGCTTCAGATATTTCCAGGTTTATTGTCTGGCTAGATCATAATAATATAATATTATGAGTTAATAATTATACTGTCCCTTTCCTTATACATTTTGGGGCATGTTTAGTGGGAAGTGGTTTGGAACAAGGCAGACAAAGCTATAAACAATCAGAATAGAATTTGAGAGGCTAGACAGAGAAAAGTGTCACCCAGGACCAAGGATACAGTAAGCTAGAGGAGGTGAACAAATGTGTGGGAAGAGCTGCTCTCTTCTGTTATAAGCAATAGCTTTGTCTTGAAATGTTCAGGAACCTAATGGTTCTGATTAAACCACAGTGAACATTGCTAGCTCGTCTTCACAGCATATCCTGACACTTAGAGTTCCTGTGGAAAAGTTCTGAGCACACTTACAAAGAACCTATAGTGATGTGTACCAGTGCAAGTAGCTCTCCTGAGCATGCTTTTCTGCTTTTGGATGTCTTACTGACCTGTGCATACAAAAGCCATTACTAATTTTAAGTGCCCTGAAAAGTGTATTACGTGTCAAATGTAATAAATATGTCTTGTTATACATAATCTGTGCTTTATTATATAATTTAAAGACATGATTTAACATACTCCTTTTCAATTAGCTTAAGCTACATTCAAAGGAATGTAGGCTTCGAAATAGAGCTTATGATAGTCAGCATATTGGATGGACACTGATGAACAGGCAAATCGGTCCCTTTTGAGGGAGATCAGCCATGTTACTTTTCCTGGAACAATCCAACAAAATTCTATAAACGTCTAATTTTGTTCATTTTCTTTAAAATCAAGTAGAAAATTTTCCTTCCTTCATTTCTTCCTTTCTTTATCCATTTGTTCCTTGTCTCTTTCATTCTTTCCCTCCCTCTCTGTCTCCTTCTTTTCTTCCTGTCCATAGACTGCTTTGGAAAGAAAAATGAATCATCAAACAGTTTTCCAGCATTTCCCTCCTGAGAATAAAGTTCTGGGGAAGTTCTTGTATGTGAATATGATAACCTCTCATTTGTCCTAATTATTCAAATGAATACATTCTTCCCCCCCTTTCTAAAAATAGGCCACACAGTATTAATTTATCCTAATGATGAATATCAAATATGTTTACCCAACATGAATATACTGTTTAAATATAATTAGTTATTCATAAACATTTCCCATCTTCACAACATTTTTTAATTTTTGATCTTTTAAATTGATTTGGTTACCATATCCTAGGTAGGAGAATATAATTATAATTAATCACATTTTATAAAATACTTTAAAGTGTAACTAGGGTAAGAAAAATACCTTATTTTATTCCTTCTGTGAAGATTGCTGGTGTTGCCCACACTTCTTCAGATTGTTAAAAATTTTCAACTACCCACAGAGATTGTGATTCAATTATTTTGGACAGACTGAACTTATTTTATTCAAGGAGCTCATCTCAAGCTGGATGAGCTCATTTGGAAGGCTGATATTTTGTGTGTGTGAGAGTGTGTGTGTGTGTGTGTGTGTGTGTGTGTGTGTGTGTGTGTGAACTATTACAGTGTCAGAATATCAATATTATTTTTCCTTCCTTTTTAATGCTTTACCTCAATTAAACCTTGGCTATCTGCTCTCTTCAAAATGACATAATCATTTAGTGCATTACATTTGGCATAAGAAGCATTTGTCACATTGTGTTCACATTGAATTATATATAAAGATTTTTCATTTGGGAGATTACAACATCCTCTTATTCAGAATTCATTTCTAAACTTGGCAGACAAAGCTGTTCTAATGGACAGCAGATGGAGCTCAAACATAGCCAGTGAAGGCAAATACCTCACCAATAAAACCACAGTTCCAGCAATACAGACATGTTTCAGATAGAAAATAAAATAATAAAATGAAATAAATAAAAATCCTGTGTTTACTGTGCTTAAAAGACTGAAAAGTGCAATGGTCTCCATTCTACCAGAGGCTGACTAGAGTAGTTATTGCTAGAAATATGCAAGTGGTTTTTCACAACACAGATTAGCTTTTCTTTTCAGAAGGAAGAGGTGAGCTATAGTCCATGGTGGCATTTCCTTTGTTTCACCAGTGAACACAGAGTTGATTCCTCAACAATCATAAGTTAATGACTATGAATTGTCACCTGTGAACTTAAACACACTTGATAAAGAGTAAGTGACTGGAACCTAATGATGATAAAATGTAGAGCTGGCTCTAAACCCACATCTAGAGTATAAGGCAGGTCAGCAAATTAAGACATGCAAATGTAGCTGGCTGGCTTCTTGTGGAAGGAAAAGTTCTATTGGAAAATGGTGGTTTCCTTCTGACTTCTCCGGAAGCATTGCACAGTGGCAGTGTTCTGAGCTGAACTTTTGGTCTTTTGCTTTAAAGGCTTATGATCCTTGTTCTAGATGTTTAAGCAAGCCCTGGACAAGATCATTCACTCTTCTCTTCTTAAATTTCATATTTTAATAAATCACACTAATTCAGACTTCAACCATGAGAAGGACAAAAGACCATGACTATGAAATATAGCTTGTAAGATTGAATGCCTACCTCGCACTGAAAAAGCAAATCAGGAAGACAGGAAAGGTAACAAATAATTTTGATTTCTTTTTGTTAGAAAAATCATTGATACACTATTTTCTCCATCTACTCAAAATTATGAAGACAACCAGTCCTTTTTTTCTTTGCTTTTCTTCTTCTTTTTTTTAAAACAAAGATAACAAATATATAAATCTTGTCATAAACAGCCTTCCAAGAGCAACTGCAACCCAACCAAGGGGTTCTACGTTTTGGAGATTTGGGTCAGGATTAGGGACTTCAACACTTGAATTATTGCTGTGTTGTCAATTTCATGATGGCTGTAGCAAGAAGGAAGATTGTAGATAGCAGGTGTAATAGCAGATTTGATCCCGTTACCATCAAGACTGAACTAATTCTCTTGAGTGGACAAAAGCTTTCAAATGTCTCCACAGCACTCTTGGCACAGATGTCTTCATCCCATATGAAAAGAGGCAGTTTCTATGGCAATACTGGTTAAGTGCCTATCTTGCTGCACTAATATAGTGCAAAATGTGCCTTCCATATAGCAGAAAAGATGTAGGCAACCAGTGTGAAATTGGGGAAAGTAGAAAGGTATTAACACAAGCATATTTGTTTCCCAGACAATAACCACTATAAATTACTGAACTTGAGGACCCCTTCTTCTAAGGCTAGTACATGTCCAGCATTCACACATGAGACAGAGACAAGAGTAAAGTCTTATAAAAGAGTTTGTCTCTAAAATGCAGGCCAATAAAAGCTACCATCAACCATGAAGGTGCTAAGTTGTTCAATGGGTTTTCTGCCTAGCATAGGCCTTACATCTTCTTCACTGTTAAAAGTTGCTTATTAATGAGTGTATAAGGTGACAATCATAATATAAGTCATTCGATCGAGTATACATGTTGTTATGGTTAAGTTAGAATTGTAAAGCCTTCAGTATGAACTCTTCATGCTAGAAAGTTCGGTGGGTTAGTGCTGCAAGCAGTCTTGCATCTGGCTTCCCAGTTGGCCAATCTCCTCATTATGTTTTAAAGATCAAAGTGGGGTTTTTTTTTGTTTGTTTGTTTTGTTTTTTCTTTTTGCAATTGGGTAGATTTCAGAAAAGATGCCACAAAACTGCAGGACACAGCATGCATTCCACTGCATCTCTTAGAATTCTCGGAGCTGACTTTACATGTCAGTAGTACTGTCTAGAATATTCCCAGAGGGAGTAGGATTTCTTTTTTCTTAATGATGGTGTTCATAACAGTTAAAGTTAATTATAACTCACACATTTGAATACTGGCACTCTGGCCTCTGGATGTCTACTATAAAGTGAAAAGGCCAAGTCTGGTTGTGTCCAGGAATAGTCAGTGTTACATGTCAGCGTCTCCATCATAGGCTAAGGTTAAAGGTTTGAGGCGGTTGTTCTGCCGTCTTTGGGGTTTCTTTGGCTTTTTGCTGTAGGAAATTCAGGAAAATTTGAAAAAAAGTCAGTCTTTCATTTTAAATGTTATTGTTTTAAATAAAAGAGCAAAGTAAAACAAAATGGTAGATCTGAATTGCCCACCTATGTTTCACAGTGCCTTTTAGACTATGACCTCATGATCTTTTTCAGTTTCATAGGTCCAAGAAGATGTCTTAAGGTATTTAATTAACTATTTTATAAAAAGCCAAATTATTCAAGTTCTTAGTTGATACAATAGAATTGATGTTATAGTATATTTTGTGTTTGTCTCAGAACTTTTATAAATAATGCACATTTACAAATACAGTTAAATAAGATTAAGAATTATCAATATTTTTCTCTAAGAAAAAAATATATGTATAAAACATGCCATTAATGAAAGCAACATTCTATGTCATTTCTTCATGAGAAGAATCTTGAAAACATGACCCAGTCCCAACTCATTTCTACAATTTGAATGCCTTAGATATGGTAGATTTTAGACTTTCTAATATTAAAGATATTTTTTTTAAATTTAGATCTTTGTGTGAAGATGGAGTAAATGTAGCACACATATTTCACATGCTAGTCTGTCCCTGTGTTACTGGCAACTGAGAGAATTTTCTTTGAAATAACTATCTTACATCTCCCTTTAGATTCTGAAATATTTAAACACTCACCACGCTAGATAAATCATGGAGACAATGAAGACTAACAGCACAAATGCCCCGGCTGCGACACCATAAACCCAGGTCTTTAGTCTCCCATCTAAGAAGAAAAGATATTATTAGTTACAGTTACATTAGAACATGTATGACTGATTTGCACTTATGATCAGATCTTTTCAAGACTCAAACTCACTCTTTCCAAGCGGAGTTATCAGTAATGTAAAGCAGCTAGTAGGAATTAGGAAGGATTCAAGGGGAATTAGCAATTGAAAGAATTGAAAAGCAACAAGTTGTATTTGCATTCAGATGCTGAGTTTCTGTCTGAATTCTTTATATGAAATCTTACCTCAAATTCAGTATGTGTATTGTTCTGTGCACATATGCTTTGACCTTCCCACCTACTTCAGGAATGGCATATAATATATTAAAGATGAAAAACAATGCAACTTTTGAGAAATTCATAAAACTTGGATTCAATGCAGATAGGTATTTGACCATTCACTTTTATTTTAACAGTTTTGTAACAGACTAACTCTTTTGTTTGGCAATTACAATCTTTTATCTAGTCTATTCTTAGAGTGTGCTTCAACAATAAGAGAATTCTGGAGATAATCACATAGAATAACATAGCATAGGACCTTTGAATATCTCCTTTCTAATGTTCCAGGGATGTGCAATCCCTGTGACAGGCACTATTTTAGTTCAGTTTTGAGGCTTCTTTGACCTTGAAGTACTATGCTTTAAGTAAACTTTGAACATGTTCAGGATGATGTTGCCTACTTATTTTGATGCTAACATTAGCATACATTATCTGTAGTCATCATGGAAGTATGCAGGCAGTATGTACAGATAAGTATGTGGGCAATGCTCATATCACAATATGGTAAGAGTATGAAAATTAGATATGGACAAAAATGACATATGTGGAGACTTAGCCAATATTTGAAAAGTGTCAAATATAATTAGTACTAGGTATTTTGTTCATTAGAGGTTAATTTGCTAGAAATAAGTTCAGCTAATATTCTAAATATCACTTCATTCTAAACATGGAGATTTAAAACATGTTTTTTCCTTTTTCTTTTCTTTTCTTTTCTTATCTTTTTTTTTTTTAATTGAGCTCAGAATCAAAAGAGCTATTCTACTACTGGTATCTTTTCTGCTAAAATTATTTAACAAATATTCAAAATGTTTGGGGGAAATTATTAAACAAAATGGGAGAGAATTATTTAACTTGAGAAAAGATGTTCTCGTTTGTGGAGAGCTGGTTGGAATTTTAGGTAAGTTGCTAATGGTAATTTGTACTCCTAAATTGGAGAGAAGAGTTTCTTACATTTTTACAGACAAATTAGCTTTTCAAACTCAATTGTATGTACAGCTAAGAATCTAATAAAAGGAGTGATTGTGGATAATGGTAATCACCCAAATATTTAAAACTCCTTAAAAATTCAATTTTGGTTCTCATAAGGAAAATGCTTTTACTTAATGGCCATAAATTGATGTATGTTAGCTATGCAAATTTCTTTCTTCATTTCTCACATGTCTGGTGCAATTATAAAGTTGGTGATGTCTGGATTTGTATGGAATTCCTCCATGGTGAAAGGGAGTGGGGTAGACTACAGGGTGGATTACAAGACCTGTTGGCGTCAGGCTGGCTCATCACCCAGCAGCCCCCTGCAGAATAGAATAAGTGTTGCTTACAGAGCACTAGTAGGACACTTTATGTACCTGGAAACAGTGTGTTCTATCCCAGTGGGGAAGAGAAAGTCTGCAAAGTAGAGAGTAGTACTTCTTCAAGCTTGCAGGCTTATTCCTACCATGGGTTTAAGTTCAATCCTGGATATACTAAGAGTATCTGTTGGGATATGACAATGGCCTGATCAGCCTCTAAGTTAGGGTCATTCTATCAAGAAAGGAAGGCTCTATCATTGCCTCTGTATATTCAGCCCTAGTATAGACTCTGAGGGAAGTGGGAACTTCAACTTTGAGGATGCTCTTTATTGTCCTAGAAGCTAAGTGCTCTTGGCATGGGTCTGCATACCTCATGTTCTTTATGAAAGGTTCATACCACCTACTCTATATGATTACACTGAAAACTCCAGATGCCTTTATACTCTTATTTATCTCTGTTGTAAGTGACAACATATTTTTCCAATTATTTTCATTATGACATTGCTTTGTTCAGTGTATATTTATTATCCTTACAAGTTTAGGAATGGGTTTGAGATAAGACATATCAATATTTTTTTTGAAGAAATTGGTTTCATTTCTATGAATCTTGGCATGGATGCTTGTGTTCACAATGAAAATAAAAAGACATAAAAATAGCTGCAATGTTAAATCAGTCCATGGATTGAGAAATTATTATTTATTTGAAAAGTTCTTGGTTATTAAAAAATATGCTGTGATATTGGTAGAATGTCTAAGTAAAGAATTTTAAATTCACTGTCTAGTTGCTTCACCTGGCCCAAATGGCTGTAGAAACCAAGTTCTTCCCCGTCCTGCTGGGTGACTGGAGGGTTGGGTTGGGTGAACTGCCCGACTGGTTTTCACATCTCCTCTTTTATCCTCCACAGTGGGAATCACCACCACAGGGATAAGTGTGCATTGCTCAAGGGTGCTGTTGGAGGACATGACCTCAGTGTACCCTTCTTCACAGCGGCATGCCTTCATCTGCAAAAGAGCAGGGAGGCTTACACTCTACATGCACGGTGATCTTGGAAAGGACAACTAAACTTACTCAGAGAAAAGAGCAGCATTAGGAAGCATTTTAAAGAGAATCTACCACATGCAATTTCTTTTTCCTTTCTAATTTTTTTATTAGATATCTTCTTTATTTACATTTCAAATGTTATCCCCTTCCCTTGTTTCCCCTCCTCAAACTCCCTATGCTATCCCCCTCCCCCTGATTCTATGAGGGTGCTCCCTCACCCATCCACCCACTCCTCCCTTCTGCCCTCGAATTCCCCTACACTGGGGCATTGAGCCTTCATAGGACCAAGGGCCTTCCATCCCATTGATTCCTGACAAGGTCATCCTCTGCTACATATGCGGCTGGAGCCATGGTTTCCTCCATGTGTATTCTTTGGTTGGTGGTTTAGTCGCTGGGAGGTCTGACGGGGTCTGATTGGTTGATATTGTTGTTCTTCCTATGAGGTTGCAAACTCTTTCAGATCCTTCAGTCCTTTCTCTAACTCCTCCATTGGTGACCCTGTGCTCCATCTAATGGTTGCCTTAGCTACATTAACTTTGCCTCGCCATGCTAAGTCTTTCTGAATCTAATTAAGTACATTGAGAGCTGTTCAATTAATATAAAACAAAACAAAAATGATGCTTTAAAGTCGATGGTCTCTGCCTCTAGTCTGGCTCTTGAGGGACTGGAGAAAGGGATGGTACCAGAGGCAGGGGGATGACAGAAGTAACTTGTCCATTCTAATGTGTACTTACCTCACTACAGTATGCGTGGGGTTGACTACAGGGTGGATTACAAGACCTGTCAGCGTCAGGCTGGCTCATCACTAAGCAGCCCCCTGCAGAACAGAAAATCTTATTTTAACAAATGACTTCCCTTGCTGTGAAAAAAAAAATACACACGCGTGTTTGAAGTTTGAATTCCCATGGAATTCCTAAGAAGTACAGTGCCTTCGTGAAATGGCTGGCTAACAGTTTCATTAGGTATTGGGCTTTTTTACCCAGATGACAGCACTGTGGTTTGTACTTCCTAAGTGTCCAAGCCACATTGCCAAGTGGCTGATTTTGTAGCGGCTATATTTGAAACACTGGTTTCATATAACCTATTTCCGATGGAAATAGTTAGAAATAAACAGGTCATCTAACCTATTTCCTCAAGCCAAGGCCAGCAATTACAAACAAAACAGATTGAATTTTAGTTTATAGTTAAATATCTTTCTTGGCTATTGAAAATGGTGGTTTTCATAACCTGCAAAGTAAGTTTCAATTTGTTTGACTATTATACAAATAGGTTTATTATAGTATTTATTTAGTTTTGAAAAAAATCACTATTCTTGTTACTTCTGGATATTTTACGTATGCTGGGAAGAAAGCCAAAATAACCACCAAGTTTTTTGCTTGCACTATTTTCCAAGTTGCCATTGAAATTAATCCCTCCAATTTATTTCTCACATGCACTACAAACTGTGCATTGACTGATATGGCACATGTAATGATGGAGACAGTTGCCCTAAAGAAACAATTTTGGTAACATTCTGGGACTCTTAGTTTCAAACTATATTTACTCCATGCAACACAACTTTATCTAAAACAACTTATCTTTATTCATTGAGTTCATGGTCTTTTGGACTCAATTAAAGGTTCTCAGAATCTGTTTTTCTTTTAATTTTGTAAATACTTTTTAGATTTTCATTCATCATTTATTCATTCATTTATTTTTTAAAAATGCAAAAAAATATAGTAAGATAAAACAAAAATGATCACATCACAAAAACATTCACTGTGAAGTAACTGCAGGTTAGTGACCATGCTATCCCTAAATATATGAAAAAAAAGTTGTCACATGGCTTCCTTATAATGACAATTTATAAAGTAAAGCAATTGATCCTATAGGTAATAGACTTTACATTTGTTTTCCTAGTGTTACAAGAAAACAGCAGACACCTTATTTGCTTCTGTTTTTTTGAAAAAAAAAAACCTTTCAATCAAATAGAACCTTTTAGGAAACTATTAAGTTCCTTCTGAATCACTTAAAGAATATTCATTTCCAGGATTGGAGTTAAATGAATGACATTTCCAACACCTGGTTTGGAATGGCTACACTGCTCTGCTCTGCCCTTAGCACCCACTCTGCCTAGAATGGAGTTCTGGCTGACTGTTTTCCTTCCCCAAATAATGCTGTTGAGACAGCAAAGAGTTTCCTGGTAGGTGTTTTTTCTATTACATATTATATGTCCACTGGGCGATGCTATTATCAAAGGCTTCTTGGTACAGGTTTTAGTCACACACAAAATTGTGTCTTCATAACAATATAATTTGACATTCTGTTCTGCCTTTCATAGAGAGGAAATAAGAAATTAGGTTTCAATAGACCTGGGTCATTTGAAATTCAATATGGGTCCTATGATCTCATAATATACATGAAAGTTAAATCACAAGTGGACTTTACTCAGGGGGACCCTGATGCATATGACTTTGTTTTTCTTGCAAAAGCTGAAATAAGAGTCCCAAGCCAGCAGGTGCTCTGGGTAGCTGACAGTCAATAAACCCCCTGCTTCAGAAGTGGAGAGTCTGGACAACTGAATTATTTTAAAATGATAAATATGGAAAAATGTTTTAAATTTGTGTTTATGTGTCCAAAGTGGAGTTGTACCTCTGACAGTACCTTGTTTTCATGGGATTTTCAGGCTATTCAATACATACTCAGCCTGAAGCTTCTTTTCATTTTACTGGATTTATTGACAAGTCTTTCTTATTAATCAATAAATTATCTAATACTTGATTTGCTAATTTTAGTAGATTATGTTTATACATGCATACTCCATTGCTCTGTATCATCCTCAAAGCACAGAGCAGAGGTAGGAAAGGAATAATTATCATTTTCTTTGCATATACTAATTTGTTAATGTGTAAAATCCCTATGGAAAAGTCAAGATAACACTTATATTTACTAATGTTAAGTGGTATTTCAGTTAAATATATTGTGATGGTACTATCCAAAGGAGATAGTAAAGGGAGAACTTGAGATATTTTAATATTTTAAAATAAAATAATTTAGCACTGGTTACCAGACATGTACACACCATACATTTAGCAATTCCAACAATGTGTCGACAACTGAGAGTCCTTTAGTATTCAACTGCTTTATGTATTACAGGAATACATTTAGAGAAACCAAGGCATTGATGTTTTTTACCTGTTACATTTACGCCATCTGACCTTTGACACCAGACTGTCCGAGAGGAGCCCTTCCAAGCACTTGCCATCCACTTGTACTCGTAGCATTGTCCGTCTGCAGGCATAGAGCAAGCGCTGATATGACATTACTCAGGACCACGAGAGAGTTTTTTCTCCAGTTGTACTCTTGATTTCTAAGTTTACTTTACTGTCATTTTGCATTGACACTTCTTTTCCCTGCCCTGGGATTTACTTAATTAATTTCAAATTTTGAGCTTCTGTACTACTCTGGGACAGAGCTACTCTGTCCCAGGAACAGGTAATATTTTATGTGGTTGGTAAATTTAGGAAGATGATATTGACAGGGCTGGAAATTCTACCCAATTATTAGGTTAAATCATCAAGTTTATTAGTTTTCATTCTATATTTTTTCAGCATCCTAGGTCTCCTCTTCCAGTTGTCAATGTAAAGTGACATTTTCTATACTTACTCTAAGCTATATGTCACATTTCTTAACTATTACAGAACAAAGCTAAAAATTTGAACCTTATATTAACTACTAGATACCAAGATTTTTATTGTTATCAAAATACCACCATGCTCTAAGTTGTGACATTGTAATGCGCTGAAGTTTTGAACATGGAATTTGCTGAAAATATTGAGGGAATAGCTCTGTATACATATATACATAAAAAGACACATGAACATGTATGTCTATCATGTTCTATGTCCAATTATTGTAAAATTAAAATTGCTAATTCTCACCAATGAATTAATTTATCAATTTCTAAGACCATGTTGAGTCTAATTTTACAATGCTTTTGTAATTCTTTAATTTGATTATTTTTTTAAACAAATGGAAAATATTCAATTTATGTTTGGTCATTGTTGGTTTAAACACACAATCAATGCTCCCAATTATCTTCAGCTTCTGGGATTTTTAAAACCAGGAAACATTTTTTTTAATAATATTCCACATTTTAAGACCAGAATCTTGCATTCTCCCTCCTCATCTTGAGTGTGTGTATGCGAGTGTGTGTGTGTGTGTGTGTGTGTGTGTGTGTATGTGTGTGTGTGTGTGTGTTTGTGTGTATAGTCTAGAGGCACACATATGAAGGTTATAGGACAACCTTGATTATTGGTTATCAATTTCCACATTATTTTTGCTTGCTGTTGAATACAGCCAGCTATCTAGCTCTCAGGCTTCTGGGAATGCTTCTGATTTTGCCTACAATCATTGAGATTCAAATTCATGTCTTCACACTTGCATGGCTAGCACTTTTCTCATGATTCATACTCTTAGTACCTCAGAATTTATTTTTAATTTAACTCTCAACTGTAAGTAGAAATCTAACAAATTCACTCACTCAAAACAAATTCAACAGAACCAAATGAATAGATGTCAAATTGCAAATGGGTACAGTCACTTTGGAAATCAATATGGCTGCTCCTCAGAAATTTGGAAATAGTTCTTCTTGAAGACTCAGCCATCTCACACCAGGGCAAGCATATACCCAAAAGATACCCTATCATACTACAAGGACACGTGCTTCACTATGTTCATAGCAGCCTTATTTGTAATAGCCAAAAGCTGGAAACAACCCACATGTCCCTCAAGGGAAGAATGGATACAGAATAGATGCTTTATTTATACAATACTATTCAGCTATTAAAAATGAGGCAATCATGAATTTTTCAGGCAAATGGATGGAACTTGAAAATATCAACCTAAGTGAGGTAACCCAGACCAAAAAGGACTTTGTAATATACTGTTAAGTGGATATTAGCTGAAAGGACTTTGTAATATACTGTTAAGTGGATATTAGCTGAACAGTTCAGAATACCCATGACATAATTCCCAGACCATATGAAGCGCAACAAGAAGAAAGACTCAAATGTGGATGCTTCAATCCTATTTAGAGGGGGGAAAATAATCACAGGAGGCAAAGGGAGGGAGGGACCTTGTGGGAAAAGTGAGGGTAGGAGAAAAGGGAAGGTAGGTCAGGTATGGGAGAAAACAGGAGAGAAGCCTAGAGGGCCAGGAGAATGAATAGAAATATGCAGTAGTGTAGGGTAGGGAAAGGGGGGTAATCATTAGAAAGTCCCAAACACTAGACATGTTGGAGGCTATGACACAAGCTGAAATGAGTGAGGAGCCCAACAGTAAGGAGATAGACCCTGAGGAGACTACCTCCAGTAGATAGACATGGCCCCCAGTTGAGAGATGGGGCCACCAACCCATCTCAAAACTTTTAACCCTGAATTTTTTCTGTCTAAGGGAAATGCAGGGACAAAAAAATTGAGCAGAGACTGAAGGAAAGGCCATCCAGAGAATGTCCCACATTGGGATCCATCCCAGGTTCAGACATCAAATCCTGACACTATCGCTGATGCTATGTTGTGCTTGCAGACAGGAGCCTGGCATGGCTGTCCTCTGAGAGGCTCTACTATCACCTGACTGGAACAAATGCAGACACCTACAACCAACCATTGGACTGAGCTCATGGACCCCAATGAAAGAGTTAGGGGAAGGACCGAAAGAGCTGAAAGGGATTGCAACCCCATAGGAAGAACAACAATATCAACTAACTAGACCCTTCAGAGCTCTCAGGGACTAGGGCACACATGAGCTGGTCCATGGCCCTTGCTACATAATTAACAGAGGACTGCCTTGCCAGGCATAGTGGGAGGGGATGTGCTTGGTCCTGTGGAGGCTTGATGCCCCAGAGAAGGAAGATGGTAAAGAGATGAGACATGAGTGGGTGGGTGGGTGGAAGAGCACCCTTTGAGATGCAAAGAGGAGGGAGATAGGGTTGGGGGTCTCATGAAGGGGAGATGGAGAAGGGGGATAACATTTGAAATGTAAATAAATAAAATAATAACAAAAAAGAATTGAAGCACTCACCATCACATGATTTTGTTTCTAACATCTGCTCTGGGCACAGGTGTTGATTCTCAAGTTCTTGTATAATCACTGCTCTGGATCGGACCTGTTTTCCACCAAAGCCAAGATCCTCACCATTCACACAGGTCAGCTGACACAGGCTCCATGAAGACCAGTCATTCAAATAACAGTCACCTGTGTGAAATAGGTTAGTGATTACCCATGAGGAACAATGAGATACTCATTTTGATACTAACCATACCTCTTTGGTAGTATTCTAGTTATGCATGATATTTATGAGATTTTGACAAACATAATAATTATCAGTTTAGATGTAGTAAATATGTAATTTGAAGTGGTTGGGTGGTCTCAGGGTGACCTACTTTTATAAAATATAAACTATGATCTGAAGTTTGTCCATCATGATCATTTTCTAAGAGATAGATATTATGTGGTCAAAAGCTAACATGATATTTGTCATTATTTTAAAGGAGGCAAGTAAAACCTACCAATACATAGACATTGTTGCCAGGTACTCATAAAGTTAAATTGGTTTGAGGTTAAAGGTGAGAGAACCAGTACTTATAAATATCATTTTTTTTTTCTTCTCAGAGAAGTCTAGCTGAGGCAGGCTAGTGAGAAGTTGACATTAAAACAGAAACTGTCTATTTCTTCTAATCTACATCTCTAATCAACCACACCCCTCTGAAAAAATACATAGCACATACAAAATGTCAAATACCATAAATTCATAGCAAATTTCTACAATATGATTACATATCTATGAAATCAACATTTAATCAAGAAAAGACCATTCCCAGAATTTCAGAACTCTCCTGGAATCATTGTATATATTTCTGTTTGCATTCTTCATCTTTTAACCACTCATGTTTGTAAGATCTATTGCATGTTTCAATAGTCCTGATTGTGGAACTCTTGGAAATATTGAAGTTCAAGCTTGTGTTGGACATATACATTACATGTGTGGGTTTGTTGAGTATATGCATAGTAACAGAATTACATGATGGACCCATGCATTCAACTTTTATCATTTTGAAAATAGGGAGGGTTTAGTGAAACATCATTCACAAACCCCCTTTCACTCAACTGCCAACCAATTGCTTGGTGAGAAAGTTAATTTTGGCAGAGATAAATCCATATAATGCTCTTATCACTTTAAGTATTTCAATTTGACACACAAATAATTAGAGACTCATATTATGCTGGACATGACTAAATTACACAGAGTTGCTAGGATGTGTGATTAATGAAAGTAGTTTTTGTGCTGGGCAGTGGTGGCACATGCCTTTAATCTCAGCACTAAGGAGGTAAAGGCAGGTGGATTTCTGAGTTCGAGGCCATCCTGGTCTACAGAGCGAGTTCTAGGACAGCCAGGTCTATGCAGAGAAATCCTGACTCAAAAAACTGAAGGAAAAAAAAAAGAAAATAGTTTTTGCATCATGGGTTAGAAATCCTGGTAATCCAAAACTTATTTATATTTATGTACAGTATAGTATTATATTGGACAATATTACTATTACCCATGAGAACTGGCCCTATACTATTATTATATTAAATAGACATAGTATTAGCCTGACTCTTAATTATTGAATGCTTTCTCCATAGAGCAGTATTTCTTTCAACATAGTTGTGTTTTCTTGGAGTAAATGTTTATTAATAAAGACCCACAACTAGTAAAATGCAGAGAATAAGTGACTTTTGAGTGCTAAGCCTTAAATAGGATGTATATATTACATTTTTCCTCTCAAGACTCAGGTATCTCAAGAAAATGGGTATGGAAAGATTGAAAGTTTCACAGTTGGTGGACAACATCAAGGAATCAGGGTAGATGCAGATGTAAACCCACAGTGACTGTTGACTGTACACACAAGATACACTCAAAGTCAAACCAAACAAAATCATAACATGGAGGGCTGGGGAAGTGGGAATATAGTACCAACATTATCTCAGGAATTATTGGCATTTGATAGATGCTGGGGTAGTCAAAGTCAGTTTTCATTAATGCTGCGACCTCTCACGTATGGAGCACAATCTAGGGTAGGCCTCATACACAAGAGTAGTTGTCCAGTATGAAGTGGACTCAAATGGTTGAAAAAAGGGAGGGGGAGAAGGAGAGGGGAAGTGGAGAGAATTAGAGATAGAAATAGAGCAGGGGTGGGAGAAGAGAGGAGAACAAAGGAGAGCTAGAGACACACACATACAAAGAGCGAGTAAGAGAGAGAGAGACAGAGAGAGAGACAGAGAGAGAGGGAGAGGGAGAGAGAGACAGAGAGAGAGAGACAGAGAGAGAGAGACAGAGAGAGAGACAGAGAGAGAGGGAGAGGGAGAGAGAGAGACAGAGAGAGAGAGACAGAGAGAGAGGGAGAGGGAGAGAGAGAGACAGAGAGAGAGAGACAGAGAGAGAGAGACAGAGACAGAGAGAGAGACAGAGAGAGAG
>NW_022196903.1:8310845-8315038 GCF_008632895.1 Mastomys coucha
GAGAGAGAGACAGAGAGAGAGAGACAGAGAGAGAGAGACAGAGACAGAGAGAGAGACAGAGAGAGAGACAGAGAGAGAGGGAGAGGGAGAGAGAGAGACAGAGAGAGAGGGAGAGGGAGAGAGAGAGAACAAAAGAGAGTGAGAGAACAGAAGTTGGGTCTAGATGTGGTGGTGGTAGATCTGGTAGGAGCTCAGGGAGGAGAGGTGTAAATATGATTAAAATATATTGTAAGAAATTCTCAAGGATTAAATAAAATATTATATAAAAAAAATCTAGTACACTTTGAAAATTCCCGAGGGGGGGTGCCAACTAGGAAAAGAAAGTAATAGAAATGCTTATATTTCTGAGATGTCACATTTTTGGGTTTCCTGGAAACCTAGTATGAGTAAAAATTTAAAAAAATCCTGATGATGGGGTACATAACTTTACCTAAGTGACTATCAACTAAATGGAATTTAGATCTCTTCCTGTTGTGTAAATAGGCTTAAACTCTGTATGTATCTATGTTTGATATCATCATCCATTTTACAGAGAAAACCAACAATTATATTTTTCTGTAGTCTGTCCATTACACAATCATCATCTTGAAATATCCATGTCAAGCTTCCAAAATTTAATAACAAAATGAAAGTGAAGCATTCTGTACTAAATATACTTTCATATTTTGAACAAATTCATCAGAATAATAAATTTACATCATCCCTGCCCAGGGTAAAAATGTATTCCCCAATTCATATTCTACTCTTTAAAGCTTCCTATGTCAAATCTGTCTAGCTTTCAAGACATTTGGTAGAGGGCTGGATATGCAGATTCTGTACAGTAATGCAGGTATGGTAGTGAGTTGTTAGTAGAGATATCACTGAATAAGATGGGTGACACCCTTCACATGGACTATATGCATAACCTCTTCTTGACTCTGGTGTTGCAGGATATTTGATCATACTGTAAACTCCAATACTGTAAGCTGTTTCTATTTGTGGTATGGCTCAGCCATTTTCCTAGAGCTTTCTGTTTACTGTAAATCATATTTGTAGTATGACACAACCCTAGCACATACCTTTAATCCAAGAGTTAAATAAAGTCAATGCTAGGTCAAGAGGTAGAACAAGAAACCAGTCTACAGGGAGTGAACATAAACTCGAAGGAAAGTTTTTTAAGTTGAAGGGTATTTAAGACAGAATGAAGGAGTCAGGATATTCATTCCAAGACACTAGTGGAGTAGAAAGGCCGGCTGGGTGCTTTCTCTGCTTCTCAGAGCTAGCTGCTTTTCATTCTCCATCTGGTACCCGAGTCTTCATTGGTAAAATAGGGTGGCTGGGATTTGTGCTTTAAAACCAACACTCTGGTCCTAGGAAAATATCCCTCAAATCTGAATTCTGGTCATTGTTACCTGGACAGGGCTGGGTGCAGGTTTCCTCCAGAACTATTTGTTTATCACCATCTATGATGAGCTCAATGTTAGCACAGAACTCTTCGTCCACCACTTTGCTGGTATCATCAGCTGAGCCATCACTCACAACACAAGAAATATTCCGTGTCCTGGTTCCTTCTCCACACTGGGCCTCCTGGAATGAAGGGAGAAATAGCTAATTAGACGAAGAGAAACAATACATTAGAGAGCTCATGGTTTGCATTCATCTCTGCATCTATGGTTTTGATTTATGAGAAGCTAGAGAAGCATTGGAAACCCTAGGGAAGATGCCTTTTAGGGCACAAGCTATAAAGCATACACTGAACAATTTATTTGTATCCTAGACAAAGACAGGCAAATAAATTTTCATTAAAATGGATCTGTCTCCAAATGATTTTAAAAGTATAGGATTGGGGCGGGGTGCTTGCTATCAAAACTAATTAAAGGACTGGGAAATGGCAACGTCAATGAAATGTTTAAGAGGAAACCGACCATCTCTTACTTGAAAATCCATCTAGAGTGAAGTCTCTGAAGATGAAGAATACATGCATCTACACAGCTTCCTGAAATTTGATACCTGAACTTGGCATGGAGACCACTGGCTATATTGCCACCGATAGCATGGCTTTACTGGGCAAGGCTTGAACTGTTCCATCAGAGAAGGGCAGGGCCTCCCATCACCTTGAAAGGGCTGGGTTACGGTTCGTCTTCGTATCATTTTTCCTTTAAAAATAAAAAATGATGAAACCTCAGCATGATGCCATAGTTGTACAAATAGATATTCCCTGGGAGAGGGTATCACAGGTGTCTCTTTTGAGGGTATCACAGGTGCAGGAGAGGCTCACATGTTTTAGGAAAGAAGATACCTTTCTGTGGCCTACCTAATACAATTATTAGCAAGGGAGATGGTTTGTTTTATATGGCTTTACTAGTAGTCTAATGAAAATTGTAATACGAACCAACCTGTGAGTCCACATGTTTGAGAACATTCTGACCAAGGAGACCAGTCAGAAAGCTGACAGTTCAAAGGGCATTCCACTGTGCAGGATGTGTTCATTTGCCAGTTCTTTTCCAGCCCAAGCTGTAAGAAGAGAAACAGGTATATTTGTATGGGCAGGAAGACAAGGCCATTAGTACTGTCAGTGGGAAAAGGAACATGAGGGGAGAAAAGGAGGGAGGAGGGAAGGATAGTCAGGAATGTAGAGAGCAGTGGAAATGTGGTGACTAGAGAGAAGAGGAGATGGGGGGCAGACGGGATGAGAGGAAAGGATAGTGGGAAAGGTGCATGGTATAGCAAAACTATTGGAAACAGAACAATTTTTACAAATGTTAAGAATATAAAATGATTCGACTCATCAAAGTAGGAGTCAAGGGCAGAAGGTGAATTCAGGGGCATATTGACTCTATACAGTTATGCATTGTGTTAATACTTTCCACAAATAGTGAAAAAATTTAATCTACAAATGAGTGGAATTTCTCTACATGAAGATAAAAAATGTATAGATGAGACTGCTTTGTAATATTTCAAGGATAAAAATATTATCAATATATAGATCTGTAATTTTATCTTTCAGATTTTTTTTTTTTGTATAGACATGTTGCACTGAATAGCCAGCTGACTTTAAAGACAAACTATCATTTCAAACTAAAGATAGAATGTACTGAAAAAATATATAAAAGAACAGTTTGGGGACTTGGGTGTAGCTCAGTGACACAGGGCATGATTAATATCTAGAAGGCTCTGAATTTAGACTCAAGCACCAAAAAATGAATGCATTAATTAATGAATGAATTGACTTTTTTGTTTGTTGGTGATGAAGTTTTTTTATGTAGACTAGAGTGTCCTGAAATACACTTTGTAGCTAACGCTAAACTTGTGATCTTCCTGTCTCAGTTTGAATTACAGACGTTATACCAGCCATACATGAATGGAAATGTCAGTGACTTAAAGTTCTTGTCATTAGGTCTTTTACTTGCTTTGCTAGAGCTATATCAAGACAATTTATATAATGTGTGACTACTTTGAAGGGTACTTTCACCCTGATTTCTTTCTAAGCCTGTTTTATCATTTGTATAAAGGAAGGCTACTTATTTCTGAGATTTAATTTTATATCCAGCTACTTTGTTGAAGGTGTTTATCAGCCATAGGAGCTCTCTGGTAGAATTTTTGGGGTCACTTATGTCTACTATCATATCATCTGTGAATAGCAATACTTTAACTTCTTCCTTTCCAATTTGCATCCCCTTGTTCTCCTTTAGTTGTCCTGGTGCTGTGGTTAGAACTTGAAGTACTATATTGAATAGATAGGGAGAGAATATGTGCTTTGCATTCCTGATCTCTTCAATACTTTTAACATGAAGGGGTGTTAAATTTTTGTCATAGGCTTTTCCAGCATTTAATGAGTTGATCATGTGGTTGTTTTTTTTCAATTTTGTTATATGGTGGATTATATTGATGGATTTTCCTACATTGAACCATGCCTGCATTCATGGGATGAAGCCTACTTGTTCATGGTAGAAATACTTTTGATTTGTTCTTTGATTCAGTTTGCAAGTATTTTATTGAGTGTTTTTATATCAATGTTCATAAGAAAAGTTCGTCTAAAATTCTCTTTTTGTAGAGTCTTTGTGTGGTTTAGGTATAAACATGACTATGGCCTCATAGAATGAGTTTGGTAATATTCCTTCTGTTTCTGTTTTGTTGAATAGCTTGAGGAGTAGTGTGGTATTAGCTCTTTGAAAATCTGATAGTATTCTATGCTAAAACTCTCTGTCCCTGGG
>NW_022196903.1:8315048-8346608 GCF_008632895.1 Mastomys coucha
AGGAGACTTTTAAGGATTGTTTCTATTTCCTTAGGGCTTGTAGGACTATTTAGATAGTTTATTTAACTTTGGCAATTGTTATCTGTCTAGAAAACCATTTATTTCATTTATATTTTCCAATTTTGTAAAGGACAGTCTTCCCATTGAAGACCTAATGATTCTTTGAATTTCCTCAGTATCACTTATTATGACTCCACTTTCATTTCTGATTTTGATAATTTGGATATAGTCTCTCTGCATTTTAGCTAGTTTGGCTAAGGGTTTATTTATCTTGTTGACTTTTCTCAAAGAACCAGCTCTTTGTGTTGTTGATTGTTTGTATTGTTTTCTTTGTTTCTAATTGATTAATTTCTATCTGGAGTTTGATTATTTCCTGACATCTACTCCTCTTAGGTGTGTTTCAGTGGGTCAGGCACTAAAATCAAGAATTAATAAATGGGACCTCATGAAACTGATTAGAAAGAGATCTTCACCAACCCTTCATCTGACAGACGGCTAATACCCAAATATGGAAAGAACTCAAGAAGTTAGACATATACCACCAACCCCTAATAATTCAATTAAAAACTGTGGTGCAGAGCTAAACAGAGAATCCTCAACAGAGGAATCTGTAATGAGTGAGAAGCATTTAAAGATCTTTACCAATCCTATATCCAATAGAGATCTAATATCTAATAAATACAAAGAACTCAAGAAGTTGCACTCCAGAGAATCAAATAACCCTAATAAAAATGGGTACAGAGCTAAACAAAGAATTATCAACTGATGAATATTGAATATTGGCTGAGAAGCACCTAAAGAAATGTTCTATTCTTAGTCATCAGGGAAATGCAAATCAAAACAACCCTGAGATTCCACTTCACACCAGTCAGAATGGCTAAGGTCAAAACTCAGGTGACAGCAGATTCTGGCGAGTATTCTTGATAGTATTGCAAGCTGGTACAACCACTTTGGAAATCAGTCTGGCAGTTCCTCAGAAAATTGGACATAGTATTGCCTGAGGACCCAGTTATACCACTCCTGGGCATATACCCAAAAGATGCTGTAATATATAACAAGGACACATGCTTCACTATGTTCATAGCAGCCTTATTTATGATAGCCAGAAGCCGAAAAGAGCCCTCATGCCCCTAAACAGAAGAATGTATACAGAAAATGTGGTATATTTATACAATGGAGTACTACTCAGCTATTAAAAACAATGACTTCATGAAATTCACAGGCAAATGGATGGAACTAGAAAATATCATCCTAAGTGAGGTAGCCCATTCACAAAAGACCATACATGGTATGTACTCACTGTTAAGTGGATACTAGCCCAAAAGCTCAAAATACCCAAAATACAATTTACAGATTACATGAAGCTTAAGAAGAAGGAAGACCAAAGTGTGGATGCTTCTGTCCTTCTTAGAAGGGGAAACAAAATACTCAAAGGAGGAAATACAGAGACAAAGTGTAGTATAGAGACTGAAGGAAAGACCATCCAGCGACTCATAGCAGTGGGGGATATCACCAGGCAGGACTCCCAGTGGAGGGATAAGGACAGCAATCCACCTACAAAACCTTCTATCCAAAATCTTTCTTGCCTGCAAGAAGTGCAGGGACAAAAATAGAGCGGAGACAGAGAGGATGACCAAACAATGACTGGCCTGAATTTAGGCCCAGTTTTTTTGGGTAAGCACCGATACCTGACACTATTAATGATATTCTATTATATGCTTATTCTATTAAATGCTTCCAGACAGTAGACTAGCATAATTGTTCTTCAATGTGGAAATTTCTGGTTTCTTTGGAGAATTAGTTGTGTGATATGATGGTTTTCTATAAACTATCTTATGAGAAGATATATGTGGGAGAATGTTTTGCTAAGAACAGACACATGGTATTTTTCTAGAAAATGCCTGGAAAAAGGGCATATGATATTTTGCTGGAGACACAAGATGTTTGAAAAGAGTATAAGTATAACCCAACAGATAGTGGACTACACTGTAGCATTGGTTCACCTTTCCTTCTTTGCTGATCATTGTTTATTGTGACTTCATAGAGAGAAACACACCAAAGAATTTCTCATGATATTCCTGTGGCTTCAGGACAGTTGGCGTGGGTTTCTTCTGGATCAAACTGACATTGTTGATTTGTGAATTGTGCTTGTGAGTGGATTGAGCTATTGCTGCTGATTCATGTTAACTGACCTGACAACAGTGATTGGGATCACTCTTAAGGACTATTTCTAAACAAATCTACATCCCCTCTGCCCTATAAAACTTTCCTTTCTACTACCTCTGGTGGGTGGTGGGCTAGAAGGGAGGATATAGCATCTAAATTCCTGATTAAAATAGGTTTTAAGAAAGCAAAGCCTACAGTCCTCAGAGAAGCTTCACCTAGCAACCAATGGAAACAGCTGCAGAGAGATCCCAAGTTAAACATTAGATGGAGTTCAGAGAGTCTTGAGAAAGTGTTGGGGGAAGAATGGAGGGACCCAAAGAGAACATAGACTCCACAGGAAGACCAACTGAATCAACTAGCCTGGATCTTTGGGGGCTCTCTGAGATTGAAACATCAACCAAAGAGTGAGCATGGGCTAATCCAAGGTTCTCTGCACTTAAGTAATGCCCTCATCCTCTTCTCAGAGAAGGGGATGAGGGAATGGGGGAAGAATCTATGTGTGGGGTACTGGGAGGGGAGGGGGCCTGATATGGAGATGTAAAGTGAATAAATAAGTAACCAATGAAAAAAGAAATGTTCATCTTTTTAAAAAGGAAATGTGGGCCCTCAGAAATGTTTTAAATATAAATGTATACAATTTGCTTATGAAGAATTTCTAGTCTCAGGTTTATCTCACCAACTCTGCTATAACTCATTTATTTATTTATTTATTTATTTATTTATTTATTTATTTATTTATAGATGTGTATGGCCTCACATAATATACCATTTTATTTGCATTTTGATCCTGTTATTGTGACTTACATGCTATGGTTTCAAAGCATAGGAGTTTCAAGTTCACAGGTGATATGTTCCATTCCAACATTTTAAGTGAAGTCAAAGGTACAAAGTAGCATTAAAATAAAAAGTATTAATATTATAGCAGAGAATAACAAGTTTTATTGGTAATTCTCAGAACTGCCAACCCTTTTTGCTTTATATGAAAAAGTAATTTACATTTTTAGTATCTGTATGATATGCAAATATGCTATTATGAGAATGGATATAGACTATGAAATTATACAAGAGACCATGGGAAGGGAACAAGGTATGTTGAGGAAGGGGAAGGAGAGCAACAGGACACATGTGACATAAAAGAGAAAAAAAAAAGTACTGGATGCAATAGTACAGGAGGGAAGAAGATCTCAGGTAGGAGAAGAATTGTCATAATGAAGCGTAGTGTTTTTTATACTGATATGAATATCTACAATGACTTGCTAGCAAATGAGTAAAAAAAAAAAATCTAAAAATTACCAAATGGAAAAACACACTACATAAATGCTAGTGAATTTAACCCTAATTTTCCTCTTTGCTGGGCACTAATGACACATTTCTTTGTGGCCATTAGAGAAGCAGCAAGAGCTACCTACTGCTGCTGAACTGAATACAGGGTTTGCACAGGGGTTGGTAGGTAGGTGGTCCATGCATTGTTTACAAAGTCAGCACAGTTGTTCCTGGAACCAGCAGGACTCATAGGGATGTATAAAATGATACATGTGGTGTTTAATTCCCACAGAGAGCAGCTTCATTTTCCCCGAAGACAGCATTTGCCAGGGTGTTAGGATATGAACCTGAAGTTGTCCCTGAAGAATTCACAGGATAAAGGAAGCAATTTAAAAGAGTCTTCAATGCCTTGGGCTCTCCTACTACATGGGGCTCACTTCATGTTCTTGTGGAGGAAATATTCCTGGGTGTTTGCCTAAGAGAGTACACTAATTAGCTTAAGCTGGATCACCTGCCTCTCTCTGGGAAGGTAGTGTTTGTTGTAATAATCTTCATACACAAAAATGTTATTTACTGTTGGCTATATTGCTTAAATGGTATTATTTTTAAAAGAATGAATATAACTTACTTTAATTTAACATATAAATAGGCTGATTTGTGAAACAAGATTTTTTAGGGAGATGTTTATTGACTAAACAAAGTGATGCTTTCAGAGCATCTGGAAGACCATCCCTATAGTCAGAGATGTGAGGAAGTCAACATTACAAACACTTTGACAATGGCACTAAGTGGGTTCAAGTAGTTCCACTGTTGGCTTTACTTTGAGAGTTAAGACAATTCTGTTTCAGATCTACTAAAGCTCTTGCTTATTTTGGTCTAAAAAAATGACCCTGTGCATATCAGAAACACAGGGACTCAAAGGATAGGACTGTCATTGCCTTTGTGGTGTGGATATCAGACTGAAATCACTGCCATGCAAGATGTAGTTTCATGAAAAAAAAAAAAAAAAAAAAAAAAAAAAAAAAAAGAAAGGCCAATGCCAAGTTGCTGTGCTGCTCAGAAGGCGGCGGAGAGTCATAGCATTACTTTCCTTTGATGATTAACTATAAACTACAGTCTCTGAGCCTTAAAGATATCAGTGACAGACTTTCTTGCTTTGCTGGAGTATTAAGCTCTCTTATCCTGACTTGAGACCTAGTACTTAGATTCTCACAGCTGGGTATTGGGTCTTCATATCAAAATCTGCTATGAAACTGCATGTGATCAATGTTTAGCAACAGAAAGAATGAATGATAGATCTTGGCAGGTGTCCAAGCTCTGCACCCAATTCACATCAAATTACAAAAGATGATGAATGCTCTGATTAAGATCTATTGCTTTCATTCACCTTGATTGCTTATTGTTTCCTAAGCATTTCTTCCAGAATGGGCTAATTAGCATACCTCAGGGCTCCAAGCAGAACAAAATACAGGAAATTATCTGTGGAAATCAGTAGTGTGGATACTGTCTCTTTTCAAGAGGGCACTAGACAGCCTGTGAAAGCAGCTGTTGCCCATGCAATCGGGTGGAGCAAATGTCACTTGGCTCCATGTGAATTTAAGTTATTAGGGAAGAATTCCTTCAAAGATTTAACACAACACTCACCCACCTCTTCACAGTACTTTAGGTCAACAGACTTGCCATCACTTCGAACACAATCCAGCATCCTTGTTTTAATGCCATTCCCACAAACAGCCTTCTCACTCAATTGACATGTACTCCAGTCTGAATGAAAAAGACCCATTAGAACAGAAGGGGATGCATATAACAGACTTCAGATGAAACTCTAATGACCTGACTCCCATCCCTAATTCACAACTGCTTCCTAAGCCCCTCAATCAATCATCCCACATGCAAAGCATATGGGTCCCAGATTTGAACATATTAGGAGTCAAATGGAATTGCTGCAGTTGCACATAGTAGTGCGGATTATTTTTTTGAGGCAGATGTCTACTTGCCAATCTCGACAGCTAGCTATTTAGTGATATTGTAAAAACGGCTTGGCTGTACAGATCAATGCCATTTCAAAACTTTTTTTCTTAAGGAGAATGGAAATAAAAATTTGCTATTATGTATTTTTTTTTAGCAAAGTAAGCATAATTTTAATGGATGGTACTTTATATTATTATATAAATACTATGTACTTCATCATTGGCATAAGTAAAATTCTTTAAGAAATACAAACTCATTTATTTTGTAAATAACTTCAGCATATTTATCAAATACCCTTATTTTTTATCTTTAACAAAAAACATTCTTTCATCTTTCTCCAGGCAAGTACGAGTGTACCCTAGAGAACTTTGACTTTCTTTGTAGCATCAAAGCAAACTGTACAGAAAACTAAGAGACATAAGCCAGTGCGACTGCTATGTGCCTTTCTTCAATTTCTTGAGCTTGTTTCAACATAAAAATTACTAGGAAAAAAAAATCCAAGTTAGCTTCAATGTTGTATCAAACCATATAAAAACATAAAATATTTTTGATATGTATGTTTTGATGATATTAAATGAAATTTAAGAGATAAATGCAATTTATCACAAGTCTACTTTTCTGATATTTATTTTAAGATTACAGACATTTTACATCATGTTAATATTGTCCACAAATGTTCCTATGTCCTAAGAATTACTGATGTATATGTAACAATCAAATACCTGATAAAAAAGAAAATATTTTCTATAATCTCAAAATAGGAGGAGGTTTTAAAAAGGATTATTTTGAAAATTTATCACATACTTCACAAATTTAGTTTTTGCAATACTTTTATTCTTTATATTTTGATCTTTTCTAAACAACTAAACAGATGACTACTTCTGTCATGGGATACTGATTATTTCTCTGAGTGTAAGCTGCATTTCTAAATGGCACACAGGTGGAGCTGGCCTAGGCTGCTGGGAATGTCTGGAGCTGATCCCCGTGGGAAGAAGCCACAGAATCTAGAAGGACATGATGAAATGCTTTACCTGTGACATTATAGTCATAGTGGTAGCAGTTTCTGTTCAGGTTACAGGGCTCTTTCTCCACAGCATCAGGGCAGGCTCTTCCTTCATCAGCAGGCTGTCTGATGGGATCGGCTGACCTTTGCCTCGAACTACTTGGATTGCAAGGCTTACAGAAAACAATACCTTTTCAGAAAGGCAAACTTAGTCATAGAACAGCTAGCATGCTTCTGGAGCTGGATTTAGAGAACTGATTCATTGAGTTAATTTAAACAAAGAATTAACCTCATTGTGGATCAGAGTTCAGAGTTCCCATATATAAAATGTAGGCATGACAGAGTCTGATGTCCCATCCTAGCTAGAAGATGTTTAAGTCATTACCTCACACCTATAGAAACACATTCATAAGGGACATTTTTAGTAACACAGAATGCTAATTCCATATGCTGAAATGATTCAGATATATTTAAATGTGTATATGTGTATGCGTGCTTGTGTGTGTATATAAATTGGCTTAAATGAATTAAATAAATATCAAGGTATTTGATGTTCCTAATGCATATTCTCTTATAACCAATTTGCATCTACACAGTGATAGGCTATTATCTTATTGGTGCATCTTTCTATAAACATTTAGATTCTAAGAATAGAACAGGACAAAAAATTGGATTTCTTAGGCCTAAAGCAGTTATTGTCTTCTGCTCTTGCTGTATGTTGATCACACCATGGAAAGAATACTTACTGAATTGAGAGAATGCAAAATATATAAATGTCTTGCTACCATGTCCAGAGTACATTGAACTACTCTGCCTCCTATATCTGTATAGTCTTTGAACTTAACAGTTCTTTTCACATAATAAATGTTTGGTTTTTGTTTATTGCTGTCCTGGGTGATGAGTCAATTCATAAAGTCAAAAAGGCACACCTTTGTCAACTAGCTGAGTTTTAGTCTCAATCCAAAATTTCTACTGTAAAATGCCCAAGAGAACAAAATAGTTTTCACAAACTCTTCTGTGTTACATATGGTAGAACTTAATATTTCTTCTAAGATGGCTACTTGTGGATATTTAAACTGAACCCAGATGGGCACAGTTCCTATTTGGGGGTTCCTGATATTGAAATCCCTGTTAAGGAATTTAAGAAGTGGCCCAAATTCAACAGCCCTTGTTTTATATAAGCTGAATATTCTTTTAACTGAATCCTTGATGACAAGAATTCCATCACTGTAAATTGTAGAATATAGTTCAGATGCAGAATTAAAACAGAAATTCATTTGCAAACCTTTATGTAGGGTAGAGCCTTTACCCTTCTTTTAACATCTGTTCAAATGATATATTGGCCCTATTTTGCTTCTGGATAGTCAGTTAGTTGCCACTTAGCATTATAACAATATTAACACACAGCAAAATACAGCAACTCACTTTGGAAAACACAGACTCTAAACTTGCCTGAAGTTGTATTTTATTTACTGTCTTAACATTTAACATATCTTTCTAATTTTTTTCACATTGCTTTTCACAGCTGTGCAGGATTAAGCAAAGTGTGCTGGATAACTTTCTGTCAACTTGACACAGGTTAGAGTTCTCTGACAGCAGGGAACCTCAATTGAGAAATTCCTCTGTAAGATTGGGCTTTAGGCAAGCTTGTAGAGTTTTTCTTAGTGATTAATGGGGGAAGGACCCAGCCCATTCTTTGTTGGTTCTTCCCTGGACTGTTGGTCTTGGGTTTGATAAGAAAGCAGGATGAGCAGGTCAGTGAGCAAGCTAGTATGCAGCATTCCTCCATGGCCTTTGTATCAGCTCTGGCCTCCAGGGGTCCTGCCCTTCATGAGTTACTTCCCTCACTGTTTTTTGATGATAAACTGGTATACAGAAGTGTGATTGTGAGTGAGATAAACCATTTCAAGTTGCCTCTGGTCATGATGTGTCAGCAGGACATTAGTAACCTTAACTAAGAAACTAAGACGATGGAAGATCAAAGTGTGGATACTTTGATCCTTCATCTAAGGGGGAACAAAATACCCATGGGAGGAGTTGCAGAGACAAAGTGTAGAGCAGAGACTGAAGGAAGGACAATTCAGAGACTGCCCCACCTGGGAATCCTTCCCACATTCAGTCACCAAACCCAGACACTATTGTGGATGCCAGCAAGTGCTGGCTGACAGGAGCCTGATATAGCTGTCTTTTGAGAGGCTCTGCCAATGCCCAATACAGAAGTGGAGGCTCACAGCCATCCATTGGACTGAGCACAGGGTTCCCAATGGAGCTAGAGAAAGGACCCATGGAGCTGAAGTGGTTTATAGCCCTTTAGGAGGAACAACAATATGAACTAACTAGCACCCTCAGAGCTCCCAGAGACTAAGCCAACCAACCAAAGAGTACTCATGGCTCCAGCTGCATATGTAGCTGAGGATGGCCTAGTTGGTTATCAATGGGAAGAGAGGCCCTTGGTCCTGTGAAGGCTCTACGCCCCAGTGTAGGGGAATGCCAGGGCCAGGAAGCAGGAGAGGATGGGTTGGTAAACAGAAGGAGGGAATAGGGTTTTTTTTTTCCAGAGGGGAAACTGGGATAGGGGATATCATTTGAAATGTAAATAAAATATTTAATAAAAAGACAGACACAGAGAGAGAGATAGAGAGAGATAGAGAGAGAGAAAAAGGGAAAGAGAGAGAAAAACTGTTGCTCATGCTGTTTCAAGCAATTCCCTTCCTCTAGATGGGTGCTAGGGTCCTCAATGTTGTTGAAATCTAAAATTCCGCTTGATTTTGAACTCATCTATCTTTCTAGGAGTGAAAAGGTTGTGATGGTTATCCTTGGTTGTCCAAGTCCCTTCATCTAGAATTAACTAAAACCCAAATGGCTGAGCATGCCTGTGAGGTATTCTTTCTTATCATTTGAAGTAGGAAGACCCAGTTCTAATCTAGATCTTTGAAGTGAGAAGTGAGAAGCTACCCCTTTAATACAGATCTTTTGTGGTGGGAAGGTCCACCTTTAACCTGGGTCACACCTTCTGCTGGGAGCCTGTATAAAGAACCTAGAAGAAAGCAACTCTGCTTGTTTCTTCGGTCACTCGCAAGTCCATCACCTAAGTAGAATCTACTTTGGGATTCTGGCATATACTTAATGAAGACAATCTGAGACATTCAGCCTCTTGGACTGAAAAGCTACTGACCGGATTTTTCGACTTTCTGTGGCTAGCCATTTTCGGAGTAGCTGGACCATAGACTGTAAGCCATTCTGATACATCTCTTACCTCCAATCTCTATATACTATATTCCTCTACAGCAGTGGTTCTCAAACTTCCTAATTCTGCAACCCTCTGGTAGAATTCTTCATTTATTGTGACCCACAAGTATAAAATTATTTCTTTTGTATATTATAACTGTAACCATGCTACTCTTTTTATGAATCATCATGTAAATATGTAATATGCAGGATATATGATATGTGACCTCCAAAAGGGCTGTACCCTATGGGTAGAGAACCTGCTCTAGAGAATCCTGACTAATACCCAGGTAAGCTGTTTTTGTAAGAGAAATGACAGTAACCACCCTCCTCTAAGACAGGAACTGAGAAGTGCTTCAAAGAGATGCTCCGGGAAGGTAGAGTTTTGGCACATGGTCTTTTCTTCTGATGGAAAAGTGGACTTGATAGGATGAGATGCATATTGTCACAGATTCTGTTATATAGTGATTCTATTATCAAATTGGAGGTTGTTGAAGTGAGGTTGCTTCTATACTCATCAACAGGGATACTGACAGCAGGTTCACTGAATGGAAATTACTATCATTTGGTTTCTGTGTTTCAATATTTACACACAACCATCTTAGAAGAATGCTTGAAGACCTACCATGTATAACCTTCTTCCTCTTCAGTTTCTTACTTAAGATTATTGGCTTGTCAGTGTTAATACTCCTGCTGCAGCACTTCCCTGTGTGAAATAGTGTTCTTCCCATTTACATTAATCATTTAAGTACCTTCACTGGAGTTTCATTCTTTCTTTATTTTAACTAGAGAGAACCATTATGACCACTGCAGTTTTTAACATGCTGTGTAATCTCTAAGGCCTGCTGAAGGAATCATCTGCTGGTTTAGAAGCATGCTTGAGAAAGAGCAAACAGTTTGCAAGAACTCAAGCTGTTGCAGAAACATTGCTGAATTTACATGGCTTACATTTACATGAAGTTACAAGGAAGTGTCCAAAAAGGCACACTTTGCTTTGTGTACATGGCTCACAAAAATTAAGCAAACTCCATTTTACCCAAATAGTCTATAATCTCACCAAAGTACACTGGGTCCATGGTCCCCACTCAGATATCACACAGTCCTCAGGGCATGGTAGTTTACACTCTCTAGAGCCCAGGGGCATATCTTCTGGGTCACACAGGTAATCCTCCACATGTTCAGAAGGGCCATCTGCTGTATTCTGCATGCATCTAAGAGAAAATGTTTACATCAGCAAAGGAACTAGGCCAAGTAAAATGACAGTCAACACACAGGATGGTGTTTCTAATTAAGCCACCATCTGATGGAAAACATTATCCCAAAGGGAAGAGTTATAAGAAAGTATGTCTCCCTACATATAGTTAGTATTTCTCTAAGATTAAAATAAAAATATATATTCATATGCATAGTCATAATATTTTAATTGAATAGCTTCAGTGCTATTTTGTTTCTTGTAAGGGAAGTGACTTGTCCACCCATATATTAAAACTGAACTGATGAAAATTGGTCTAAAGTGATTCTCAGAGGAGATACAGATGATCATAGATGACAGAGGCTAAGGGACAGTCCAATGTCCACACAAAATGTTTCATAAGGTGATTTACAAGATAAGGCATTTATTTATCAGTTTGTTTTGTCATTAAAAAGTAATTTTAGCTGCCAGCAAGATGACTCAGTGAGTAAAGGCATTTGCAATCAAACCAGGTGACCTGATTTCAATCCCTAAAACTCCCATGGTAGAAAAGAAAGAACTAAGTCCTTCACATTGTTCTCTGAGCACATGGGTACTATGATGTGTAAACACACATAGACACACAGATACACAGACATACACACACAAACAGAGACACACACATACAACCATACAAGTTCTCTAATTGAGGTTATTTGGCTCTTGCTAGTTTTTTGTCATTGTTAGTTTTTCTTATATTAGGACAAATTCAAACCTTTGTTCATACTATTCCATAATGACCAGTCAAGAAATCCTCTTGAGAAGCTAATTAATGTGGCTTCATTTTACTGTAGTTAATAATCTCTCTGTGAACTTTAGTAGTAAAAGAGAAAGCCTTGATCCTTAATTTATAATGTAGGAAAGGTCACACTTATTAACGTGTCTGGTAAGAGAGTCGCCTACGGGAAGATGAAAAGGAAGATAGGCTCTTGAACCTCTTAGGGCCATTGCAGTGTTTGAACCTGTTGGCTGAATCACGTCACAGTTAGATACTTGGCATCCCATCTGTTCTCAGAGATTTACAGTGAAGAAGGACACTGTGGCTCAAACTATACTATAAAGAATCATTCTTTATAGTGATAAGCTTAAAAATAAATATTTCTGTCAAGTGAGATACATTAAAAGATTGAAAAGCTGTCATTAGTTGTATATTGATTGAGTATGCAATTTAGAAAATATGTAAACACTGGATCTCTGTACTTTTTTAAAAAAATCATTTCATAAAAATGAATCAATAGATATTTGGTGATGTCAATGTTGAAAAATTAAATTACAAATTTCTTTGAAAGAGGTTTTAGTTACATAAAGAAATGTTCTATTTTTAGTAGCATTTACAATGTTCTGATAGTGGCATGATAAACAGGCCAAGTGTTTCTATGTTCAAAAGATAAAATTGATCACATTCTTAGCAGATACTGATGCAGCACAAGGATTAACTTATAAAATTGCCTATTGATCCAAGTTAAGAATAGATGTCCAATACCCTATTAGGTAGCTCTGTACATGTAACTTTATAAGAAAATCTTTCTTAGTTCTGTGCCCCAGTGTAGGGGAATGCCAGGGCCAATAAGTGGGAGAGGGTGGGGTGGCAGGCATGGGGAAGGGGGAGGCAACAGGGGTTTGTTTTTGTTTTTTTTTGTTGTTTTTTGGAGGGGAAACTAGGAATGGAGAAATTTACATGTAAATAAAGAAAATATCTAATAAAAAAAGAAAATCTTTCTTATTTTGCAGTTGTGTAAATAACTCAAAAATCAAAATAAGTAATAAACTTCTTTTGAACAGACTTGATTTATTTTAAAACAGATTATTATTTTAAATGTACTTTCATTTCATAAATTAGGAACAAATTCTACCAACCAGAATGTGTATTTTTTTTTATTTGGCATTAACAATATGTTTTTCCACCTAGAGTTCAGAATAAATACTTGGATCAAGCTGAAGCCAAAAGAAATAGGTTTTGAATTTGTTTTCTTCATAGTCTTGGCCTTTCTATATTTCCAAAGAGCAAGAACACTTTTTTGAGAAGACTGAAGTATATTAGAAGCACATGACCAATTTGGAAGTGAAGAAGTCACAGACTCATAACAGGGAAGGGAATAAAAGTTGGACTATCTGTATGGAAACAACAGCCACAGTAGTAGAAACTAAAAATGCCTCTCTTTTTAGTTTTTGTCACCATATGCATGAAATTTACAAAAACACGCATGCCATCCACAGCTTGACTGTTTCTTTGCCTAGCCCTCTTGAGGCCCAGGTTTGATTCTTAGCCCTAGGAGAAGCAAAGAAAAATAGAAATAAGGAAAGAATAAAAGGAAGGGAAGGAGAAAGAGAGAGAGAGAGAGAGAGAGAGAGAGAGAGAGAGAGAGAGAGAGAGAGAGAGAGAAACAGAGACAGAGACAGAGACAGAGAGAGACAGAGAGAGACAGAGAGAGAGGAGAAAGGTGGCAGGAGGGAAGGCAGTGGGGAAGGAAGGCTTTCTATTGGGAAGAAGCACTTCCACTCTCCACTTTCCTACATGTCATTCTGTCTTAATGAGTAGGACTGGAAATATGCAAACACAAAGCTGTTCTTTTACAGACTTATCTCTTCTGAAATGTCAGTCCACATTTGTGTGGAGGCAGGACATACTGACCCTAATTAGCAGAGGATAGAGCTTGAGGCAATGGCCACTCAATCAGGAACAAACAGGCACATCATTATATGATCAGAGATCATGATCAATACTGACCCTTCTCTCTATTGCATCAACCTCAATACCCAGGTTGATCTGAAAGTTACTTTGTTACAAGCGTGCTTGGGAATACTGAAGATAACTACTTACAAATCAAAAGGAAGCATGCACACAAGTAGTTGAAGAAAAGGTACAATGTAATATCTTGATTATAATTTTTCACTAACAAAACAAGCAACTGAATGAAGCAAACTCTTCACATAAGGAAATGACTTTTAAATTTGGAGAGGAAAATTTTAATTTGGAGGCAGAAGTGTGAAGAAGAGGAACTCTCGTTTTCCCTTTCCATTTTTATTCTACTTATCTTTCTTCCCATCTTCATCTTTATTCCACTTTTATTATGACACATAGGAGTTGTAAATGGAGCATTCAGATGGATAGTTGAGACAAACAAAATTATACATATTTTATATGAAGTTTTATGATATAAATGTTAATAAAAAACTTTCTATTGAAATAGATCAGGAAACATTACGTGATTCTAAAATTCAAATTATAGATGAGACTGTATTGTTGTTAAGTTCTGCATTTATTTTTATTGTGTTTTAGCCTCCTTTGTGGTTAAAAAGTATGTTCTACATCTGTGCTGGCCAACAGAACAGCCACATATGGCTGCGAACAGTTTGCAATTATGAGTAGTGTGAATGGAGAAATGTAGTCAAAACTTTAATTACTTTAAGGTGAAAATGAAATAACTACACATGACCAGTAGTTATCTTATCAGGCAGGATAACTCTATTAGAATATGTGAGAGGTAAAAGCTATCCAGAGGTTCAGAGGAGGCTCTGAATATAAGAGTATTCAAATGCTAGCCAGGTTGACATAGGGAGCAAGCTGTCAAAGCAGGGAATTTGAAAATATTTTCAGAAATATATTTGGCTTTTGTTGTAGGAAAGATGGCTCAGTAAGTAAAGGGTTTGCCTCATAAGCATGAGAACATGGTTTCAATTCCCAACACTCATGTGTCAAAATTAGTAGGCTCGACAGCACACATCTGTAATCTAGTACTTAGGAGGCAGGGGCAGCTGTGTACCCTGGGCTTTTTGGCTGTTTCATGTTCAGTGAGAAACCTTAGCTCAAAAAGTAAGGAAAATAAAGAATGAGAAATGCATCCAATGCCGATCTCGTCCTCCAAACCCACATGAATACACACACACATACACACACACACACACACACACACACACACACACACACACACACACACACATATATATATATATATATATATATATACAAAGAAGCATACTCGGCTTTAAACAGGTCACTGAGTTTTAATATCCACACACATAAAGCTTGCATTCAACATTTATTTCCAGTGGTTAGTCATGATAACACACAGAGCTAGCAGGTTGTATTTATATACTTAGGAATCTATATTTCTATCTATATATCTGTATTTATATATATACATGCATGTATGTAACAACAATTAATGAAAAAAGAAGCCATGGATTTTCAAAAAAGCAAGAAGGGGTATTTTGGAGGGAAAATCTGGGGGAAGGAAAGGAGAAGGCATGTAATTATATTATAATCTCAAAAACAAATGTAAGTTTTAAAAGCTATTTTAAAGTGAAGCTTTTTGGGTCAGGAATTAGAATATCCAACCTGCTGTTTGCAATAGAGGGTCTTAATTTCCAAGAACCCAGATTTCCTAAAACAAAAATTAATGAAGGTTGTCAGGAGAGCAGAGATGAGAGATGCTGCATGTTGTTTCTTGTGGAGATGGTTGACAGTTTGCTTCTCGGTCATTCTACTAGGTCTTACCTCACTTTTCGGGTCTGCACACCCTCTCCACAGTTGTCTCGCATGTCCACAAAGGTCACCTTGCAGACACTCCATGGCTCAGTGACCCATATGTACTGGTTGCAGTCGCTGTGACATGGGACGACCTCATACACCTGAAACACACACCTGGTGATCTCAGGCAGTAGAATGAGAACGGGGAAGGGTGGATGGAGAACTTCTATGTCACCACAATCATTATTCCAACAGTCTACTTCCATTTGCACTCCTTATTGTTTCTACCCTCAAGTAGGAAGAAAGATTTCATCTTAAGAAGCCTAGTTAAGAAGAGAAAATTGGGCTGAACTGCGTACTCTGTTTTTACACAGTGGGTATTCTAACTCACTGGGCCAGAATCAAAACATATTTCCATAAACTGACATTTAGCACACTAAATTAAAATCTTTTGGACTATCCATTTTGTTTGGAGTTTTGTGTGTCTTTAGTTCTTAGCCCAGGGCACTCATGTGCTAGATAAAATTTATCAAACAAATGAATGAGATGGATACTATAAACATATCTGTATTTCAGATAATTATAATTTACACAGTTTTACATATAAATGTATATAGTTGTAAGAATTAACATTTTTTTCTCATACAAGAAACTGAAATGATAAGTAAATGGAAATAAGCCCATCATGAAACTAATCCTCAATCCCTTGAGTTATGGAAACAAGGTCCTGAATTAGTTTTACATGATGTATAGCTACAGACACAGCTGTCAGCATCAAGGGCCTCACAGAACACAGCCAACTATTTGTGGTTATTGTCCACAAAGCTTTCAGTCCCTAAGGCAGTACAGTATGTTTTTCTCAGGAATTCTAGAACAATGAAGCAATTGTGTGGTTTTCTCAATGAGAAAAATAAGTAGAAAAATAAATACATTGAATCTACTACAACCAAGAATATAACCATTAAAGAAAAATATTTTAAAATATTTTCATTATATGTGAAAATTTAACTCTGTTTCCTATTCTACACACATACACACACACACACACATACACACACACATATACGCACTAGTATGTAAATAATTTAGGTAATCAATTCCAGGAATCAGATTTAAATAACCTTTTGGAGCTATTCTTTTGCACACTTAGAGAATGAAATACCAAAATAAAATAGAATAACTCCCAAATAAGAGTAAAACATATGCAAGGTTGCAATAAGACTTTAGTTAATGATACACCCAGTATATGCCCATTGGGGAGATGTGTTAAAAGAGGACTATCACCACATGGCTAAACACCACTACACCAGTTCCAGAGAATAGGCGAATCGAAATGGAGGGGCCCTGCTGCTTATCCTAATCCTTTGATAGATGATCATCCCCCATTGTTGGGACATAAATGCAAATTACTTCATAGGCATTGCCAACATCTCCAAATAACCATTTTCAGTCCACGATACCTCTCTCCTCCAAGCATTAATAAAGGATACCATTGCCTCATTAAGGTGGGATAGGTGAAGGTTAGTCACCTCACCCTGTCTCCTCAGGCTCTGTCAATAAAGAAACTCTAGTAGCTATACTAGGAGATAAAAAGAAACAGGCAGAGGAAAACCTAGTGGAGAAAATAATAATTCTTTAAAAAACACTCCGAAGAAACGGAAGATAAGCACGCTCACCTGCGCCTGGAGTGGTGTTTGGCAGGAATGAAGTCAAGGACAAGAAACAGAGAAATGTGAAAATGTTAGTTATTTTGATAAGAGCTCATTCTTATTGTACATTTTGGTGATAAGGACTTATATTTAAAACATTAATTGAGTAAAAGCTTAGGATGTATTTCTTAGGTTTTAGGAAGGGTAAACCAACCATTTCTCATGACTTAAATGTAGGATGAGCAGACAAAGATTGTACAACCAAGGGAAAGATTGCATGTGCAGGATGACAAGAGTTCAAAACCCAAGTGAATCTCAAAGCCCCTGTCACTGCAAACTGAACTACGGTTGCAAATATCTTAGGAATCAATGGAAACGTGGACGGTTGTCTATAGATTGGCCCACCTACAGTTCCATATACCCACCAGCCCACTTTAATCCATTCAGACCTTTTCAGTGAGATGAGGACCTGAGGGCTTAACTTCAATGAGGAAACATTCTCAGAGACCATTTTCATATCAACAGACTGCTATATTTTTACTGAGGAATTTTAATTACAGTAAAAATTTGCATGGTTTATATTTTTAAACAATAGCATAGCACTTTGCTTATTTTATTTTCTTGAATATTTTACTGATATTTAAATACCTTTCCAAAAGCTTTATGTAAAACATTATGCTCAAAATTTGATGCTTCAGTGATTGCTTTTTCTTGGTTTACCTTTCATTTTTCAGCCACTACTGTTTTGATATACCCCCAATGAATTGAAAATCAATACATAAATGTGCTTATCAAATTCTCTCTTGAATTTTATGAGAGATATAACATTGTATGATGTGCAGGCAACTTAGCACAGAGTCATGTGTCTTTGGAAACAAAAGTGCTCAGGCAAATGTGGCATATTTAAATTGTACAGTCACTAGTTAGACGCATATACATGTGACATGTTGAATATATGTATACTTCCTCTTTGATAGGACCATGGATTATAATTTATTAATATTAAGTTTGTCATCAGAAATTCAAGCTTTCTGAGCTTGTAGACAAACGTTCTTGTCGTCATTAGCACAGTACTCCTGTCCCTCTGTTTCATATTCACCCGACTCCAGCTCTGCAAGTGAATTTCTTCTTTGGAAATGAACACTTACAGTTTAAGACTACAAAATGCTCAACTGCCAGGAGATGGCGATAGAAGAGTATATTATTCTTTCTACATTGCCTACATTTAGCTACGTTGGAAGACCAAACTGAGAGTACTTTTCATGTAATTTAGTTCTTCAATGTCCTCATTTTTACTTACTTAAAAGTTTCCTTTGTATATGGTATGATTCTGTTGTTCCCAACAATCTTAGCTTAATCAGAAGGAAACTGCTGATAACTGCGTGATTAGAGGTCAAAATGAGACAGGCTATGTTCACATGAGACAGCTTTACATATTTAAAGACTTGGTTCATTTGATCATGGCTCCAATTCAAAGCATAACATCTGCACACACTCTGGAAACTTCATTCTCTGCTAATTTACATGCTGATCAACTGTGATAACAATTGTCTGTTCTGTTACACTTAAGTTAATCACAACTCTGTCATTAGCCATTTTACTCTTTATCTCCAACAGAATACAAATAGCAACCACTGACAGCAGAAAGTGAAGTATGCATGTGAGCATGCGAGCTCTAACACAGTTCCAATGCTAGAAAAGTTAGCAACTGAATTGCTACATACACACATATATTGCGTGTATGTATATATATACATGGGTATATACATATACATACATGCGTATATATATATATATATACATACATGTGTGTATATATATGAACTTTGAGACACTTTTTACATTTCTTATTTTACACTAACTAGATTGAAATGAATAAGTAACACCCCCTTCTTTTTAGAGCCTATTCATCTCATTTCTTTGCTTTTCTCTTGAGTACTCGGTTCCTGAGATCTCTTTCTGGAAGTCGAGGGAAGCTAAGAATGATGCGACTTCATCACAGCAGTTAGACACAATTGTATGGTAGATGAATGCCTTGACAGTACTCACAACTTAGTTGTCATTTCGCCTGCATGGAACTGTATTCTATCTAGATGCGTGCAGAATCCCGAATCCCCAGGAAATTCAGAGGTAATATGTGTAATTCAAGATTGTACATTTTCGTGTGATTTCCTCAAACATTATGAAAATAGAATCCATCACGTTTCTTTTTCAGGAGCTATTATTTCATTTTGTGCATCTTTGAGAAATAATAGAATAAAAGATCCTTGGGAATCTGAGAAATATCTTAATGCATTTGATGTTAGTAAAAAATACCTGGTTGACGTGGTCCAGTTTAGGGCAAGGCCTTCCTCCGTTATAAGGCTTTTCGCGCAGCCACTTAGACCGGACCTTCACACCACTGCCACAGGACTTGCTGCAGCGGGACCAGTTGGACCACTCACTGAGCTTGCAGTCTGAGGGGCAGGGGATGATGCAGGCTTCTTCTATGTAACCTGAGCATAGGAAAACGAAACAGGAAGGGAGTCTGCTACATGCCACTCTCCGGCTCGCACCAAGGGAGTCTGCTTCATGCCACTCTCCGGCTTGCACCCACTGTTCCAGCTCATTTAGAAAGTCCACTTTTGACCTGACAGGAGCATGCGGACACAGAGATGTCTGCGTCCTCAGGGACTCAAATTAAATTCTGCAGGGAAGTGACACATCCACACCATGACTGTGTTAAAATAACTGCTAAGTAGCTGCCATATGATCTGCTTAGGATTCATGCCCACCGTGTTTCAATGTTTCTGCTTAGTGACAGCTCTTGTTTAATTGACAGTAGCCTGTCGGCTAACGGTCTCACTCTCAAAGTTGCCAGAATGCAGTTAAAAATCTAACACAGATTTGTGTGACACTGTATGTGTGAATGCCACACACAGGCGGGGATGTGAGTCCTCGCAGCATTCTCCAAGAAAAGTCAGTTCCTGTCATTAAACATCCAAAAGAATCCATTTAAATTGGCACCTTTCCTTCCCTCTTCCTTGAAAATCAGTTCTGAGGAGGGAAATTGAAGGCTGTTATGTAAGCAACACCTCATGTCTCCACAGTGCTGTAACTATTAAAACCACACCTCATCTTGGGTCCATTTGATTCTCTTGGAATTATAGCTATATTAGGCAGAAACAAAAAAATAAATGCAGAGAGATGGTAGATAAGATTAAGATCACAGGGTAGTGAGTGGATTTGATTTGGAAAGTAGGAAAATGCTTTATTTGATTAGTTTCTTTACTACCAATTTACCATTTCATGATATCAAATTAACTCGAGATAAAATGCAAAGCTACTCTAGTCAGAGGTTTTCCTCCTTCTGTATGACATTTTAGAAAGAAGTCATATCAGTCTACTTCATCTTTTTATATCAGTGACACAACAGACATTAGTATGCCAGTGATGATCATATTCCAGTCTATGAAGGAACAGGTAGACTGTAAACCTTTTGAGCTAAAAACAATCAATAACATAAAAATCAGCTCACTTTTTGAATTTTTGTCTATTTGCTAAATTGTATGGTTGTTACTACTATCTAAATTTTAGAATTTTAGATTTTTTTTAACAAGCTCCTTTTTTGAAACTGTCCCCATTATTATCAATCAATACATATTTTTTACCTTCCTCTTTAGATGCCAGCTATCAGTTTATTATGGGACTCTACAAAATTGTCTCTTAATTGATAGTTCATATAAATGAGAACAAGTGAACCATTATGTGCTTTTGTTATTGTTCTCAGCTTCATTTAGTTTGATGTTTCAAGCAGTACTTCATTCTTTATGGTTGAATAGTATTCCATTACATGGATATACCACACTTTTTAACCATTCATCAGTTAACAGACATGTTTGTCTTTACATTCTATTGTCACTGCTATCAATATTTGCATGCAATTGTATGTGTACAAGAGTTTTTATTTTTTATTTTCAGATATATGCTTAGGAGTAAGATAATCCTTTCATGTGGTAATTCTATGTACTGTATTTAACTTCTCAAGTAAACATCATTCTTACCAAAAATAACTGTGCTATTTTACATTCTGCAGCAATATGTAAATGCTCTACCCTTGGATCCTTGCTGGACTTGTCAGTGTTCAAGTTTTTAACTAAGTGCTCTTGTAAGAAAAGAAAAGCTTTAAATGTTGATGAAGTCTATTTTATTTTTTTTAATGTTGACCTGTATTTTAGTTTCCTGTCTATGAAATTGTTGCATAATTCAAAGTCACAAAAGTTTATATTATATTTTTCTCTTAGAGTTCCATAATTTTTAACCTTGTTTTTGGTTACAAGTTGCTTATGAATATGAGGGCCATACCTCATCTCTTGCAAGCAGTCACTGGCATCACCTATAACACCATGGAAGGACATGGCAGCAGTCATCAGCTTTCTGAGCCATCCTGCTCCCATTTCTCAGAAGCTTCTGCCCTCCATATTAAAGGAAGGGCTTTATTTCTGAGTCTGAGCTGTCATTCCATTTATCTTGATCTCTCTTCTTAGCTGTCCCACTTTGACTTGACAAGTATAGTTTTAGAGAAAGTTTGAAATCAGAAAGCATGAAAATTTCAATTTTATTCTTTCTCAATACAGATTTGGTTAATTTTCAATTACTTATAATATCATATGCATTTTAATATAGCTCTTCATAGACAGAAGCTGGAAACAACTCAGATGTCCTACAACAGAAGAATGGATACAGAAAATGGTGTTCGTTTACACATTGGAATACTACTCAGTTATTAAGAATGAGGACATCCTGAGTTTTGCATCAAATGGACAGAACTAGAAAATATCATCCTGATTGAGGTAACTCAGACCACAAAGGATATGCATGGTATGTACTTACTAATAAGTGGATATTAGAAAAAATGTACAGACTATCTAGGATAAAATCCATAGAACTCAAGAAGGAGTTGGGAGGGAGAAGAAAGCAATTACAGGGGGCAGAGGGAAGGAGGGACCTGGCTAGGAGAGGGGACAGGGAAGGAAAAAGGGAAGCATGATCAGGTCGTGGGTAGAGGAGATGTGAAGCCCTAAGGACCATCAGAAAGAGTGGAAACAGGCAATTTTGGTAGGTAGGAGTTAGGAGGACCCTTTAGAATGTACCAGACACCTGGGAGGTGAAAGACTCTCAGGACACAAAGGGAGGGAGCTTAGATGAAATGTCCTACAATGGGGAGAGGAAACTTGTAGAGTCCATCTCCAATAGAAAGATAGGGCATCAAGTAGGGGGACAGGGTTGTCACTCTACAGTCAAAAACTCTGGCCCAGAATTGTTCCTGTCTAAAAGAACTGCAGGGATAAAAAAGGAGACAAGCCTAAGGGAAAGGAGGTCCAGTGACAGGCCTAAGTTAGGATCCAGCTCAAAGGGGAGGCTCCAAGGCCTGACACTATTACTGTATGTGTTTATAGATAGGAACCTAGCATGGCTGCCTTTTGAGAGGCCCAACAAGCAGCTGAAAGATTAAGATGCAAATATTTACACCCAACCAATGGACAGAAGCTGGTGACACCTGTGTTTGAATTAGGAAAATGTTGGAAAAAGCTGAGGGGAGGGCGATCCCATAGGAAGACCTGTGGTCTCAACTAATCTGGACTTCCAAGATCTCTCAGACACAGAGCCACCAACCATGCAGCAGACACCAGCTGATATGAGGCCCCCAGACACATATACAGCAGAAGACTGCCTGTTCTGGTCTCAGTGAGAGAAGATGCACCTAACCCTTGAGAGACTTGAGGCCCCATGGAATGGGGAGGTCTGGTGGGCTTGGGGTCGGAGGTAGGACATCCTCTTGGAAACTGGGGAGGAAATATGGGATGAGGAACAGTCAGAGGGTGGACTGGGAAGGAGATAAAGACTGGACTGTAAAAAAAACTTAAAGAATAATAATTTTAAAAAAAGAGTGAGCAGCCTAATACCAGGGTGCCTTCAGGCTCCTACTGGTGCCAGCCAGAAGCAGAGACCTGGCACTGGACCTGGTCCCCCACAGGACACACCCAAGTTGAAATTCAACCCCCCAGGTATTCAGATACATCCAGCTTCACATGTGATATCTTAGACCCCACCCAGATATCCTGTGTACCCGAACCCATTTGATCCAGGGAAGCAGATTCCTGTCCAGTTGGATACCAGAGCACCTTCCAGCTCCTACTTGTGCCTGCCTGGAGCAGAGACCTGATCCCTTACACACCAGTGGCAGCTTGACACCCACCCCCTTGGCTCTACCACAATCCCAGGATCACAGGAAGGACAGATTCCAGTCAGAGAAAGGAAGGTCAGATAACACCAGTCATGGCAAGAGGCAAGCATAAGACCATAAGCAATAGAAACCAATTTGACTTGGCAACATCAGAATCTAGTTCTCCCATCACAACAAGTCCTAGATACCCAAACATGCCCTTAAAACAAGATTCTAAACTCAGATCTAAACTCTCATTTCATGAAGATGATAGAGGACTTTAAGAAGGAGATAAGTAACTCCCTTAAAGAAATGCAGAACACAAGTAAACATTTAGAAGCCCTTAAAGAGGAAACACATAAATCCCTTAAAGAAATACATAAGAACGCAATCAAATAAGTGAAGGAATTGAAAAAAACCATGCAGGATTTAAACATGGAAGTAGAATCATTAAAGAAAACTCAAAGGGAGACAGCCCTGGAGATGGAAAACCTAGGAAAGAGAACAGGAGTCACTGATGCAAGCGTCATCAACAGAATACAAGAGATAGAAGAGAGAATCTCAGCAGCAGAAGATACCATAGAAATCATTGACACAACAGTCAAGGGAAAATACAAAAAGCCAAAAGCTCCTATCTCAAAACATTCAAGAAATGTAGGACACAATGAAAAGACCCACCCTGGGAATAATAGGAATAGAAGAGAGTGAAGATTCCCAACTCAAAGGGCCAGCAAACATCTTCAACAAAATTATAGAAGAAAACTTTCCTAACCTAAAGAAAGAAATGCCCATTAACATACAAGAAGCCTATAGAACACCAAACAGATGGGATCAGAAAAGAAATTCATCTTATCATATAATAATTAAAACACCAAATGCACAGAACAAAGAAAGAATATTGAAAACAGTAAGGGAAAAGGGTCAAGTAATATATAAAGGCAGACCTATCAGAATTACACCAGGTTTCTCACTAGAGACTATAAAATCCAGAAGGGCCTGGGCAGATATTATACAGTCCCTAAGAGATTAAAACTGCCAGCCCAGGCTACTATACCCAGCAAAACGCGAAATTACCATAGATGGAGAAAGCAACATTTTCCAAGACAAACCAAATATAAACAATATCTTTCTACCAATCTAGTCCTACAGAGGATAATAGAAGGAAAGGTCCAACACAAGGAGTGAAACTACACCCAAGAAAAAGTAAGAAATTAATCTTTTCAAAACGAACCCAAAAGAAGAGAAACACAAAAACTTGTTTCAAACACTAACAACAAAAATAATAGTAAGTCACTGGTCCCTAATATCTCTCAATATCAATGGACTTAATTCCCCAATAAAAGGACATAGGCTAATAGACTGGATACATAAACAGGATCCAACACTTTTGCTGCATGCAGGAAACACAACTCAGAGTAAAAGACAGATATTCCTTCAAAGTAAAAGGATGGGAATTTTTTTTCGAAGCAAATGGTCCCAAGAAACAAGCTGGAGTAGACTTCCTAATATCTAACAAAATAGACTTTCAACCAAAAGTTATCAAAAAATTGGGGAAGATCATTACATACTTATCAAACGAAAAATCCACGAAGATGAGCTCTCATTTCTGGACATCTATGCCCCAAATGCAAGGGTACCCATATTTATAAAAGAAACACTACTAAAACCCAAAATATTCATTGAACCTCATACAATAATAGTAGGACATTTCAACACCCAACTCTTACCAATGGACAGATCATGGAAACAGAAACTAAACAGAGACACAGTGAAACTAAAAGAAGTTATGAACCAAAAGGACTTAACAGATATCTATAGAACATTTTACCCTAAAACAAAAGAATATGCCTTCTTCTCAGCACCTCATGATACCTTCTCAAAAATCGACCATATACTTGAACATAAAACAAGCTTTAACAGATATAAGAACATTGAATTAATCCCATGTATTCTATCAGACCAACACAGACTAAGAGTGTTCTTTAATAACAACAACAAAAAAAACCAGAAAACCCATATAAATATGGAAGCTGAACAACTATCTACTCAATGATAACTTAGTCAGGGAAGAAATAAAGAAATTAAATATATTATAAAATTCAATGAAAATGAAGCCACAACATACCCAAACTTATGAGACAAAATGAAAGCAGTGCTAAGAGGAAAATTCATAGCTCTGAGGGCCTCCAAAAAGAAACTGGAGAGAGCATACACTAGCAGCTTAACAGTTCATCTGAAAGCTCTAGAACAAAAGAATGCAAATACACCCAAGAGGAGTAGAAGGCAGGAAATAAACTCAGAGCTGAAATCAACCAAGTAGAAACAAAAAAAACTATACAAAGAATCAATAAAACTAGGAGCTGGCTCTTTGAGAAAATCAGCAAGATAGACAAACACTTAGCCAGATTAATCAGAGGGCACAGAGACAGTATCCAAATTAACAAAATCAGGAATGAAAAGGGAGACATAACAACAGAAACCAATGAAATTAAAAAAAATTATCAGATCCTACTACAAAAGTCTATACTCAACAAAACTAGAAAACCTGGATGAAATGGATGATTTTCTAGACAGATACCAGGTATTAAAGTTAAATCAGGATCAGATAAACCATCTAAATGGCTCCATAACCCCAAAGGAAATAGATGCAGTCATTAAAAGTCTCACAACCAAAAAGAGCCCAGGGCTAGATGGTTTTAGTTCAGAATTCTATCAGACCTTCAAAGAAGACCTAATACCAATACTCTTCAAACTGTTCCACAAAATAGAAACAGAAGGACCATTACCCAGTTCTTTCTATGCAGCCACAGTTACACTGATTCCTAGACCACAAAAAGAGAACTACAGACCAATTTCCCTTATGAATATCAATGCAAAAATACTCAATAAAATTCTGGCAAACTGAATCCAAGAACACATCAAAATGATCATCCACCGAGATCAAGTAGGCTTCATTCCAGGGATGCAGGTATGGTTCAATATACAGAAATCCATCAACGTAATTCCCTATATAAACAAACTCAAAGAAAAAAAACATATAATCATCTCATTTGATGCAGAAAAAGCCTTTGACAAAATAAAACACTCATTCATGTTAAAAGTATTGGAGAGATCAGGAAATCAAGGTGCATACCTAAATATAATAAAAGCAATATACCACAAACCAATAGCCAACATCAAACTAAATAGGGAGAAAATCAAAGCAGTTCCACTAAAATCAGGGACTAGACAAGGCTGCCCACTTTCTCCCTATCTATTCCATATAGTACTTGAAGTTCTAGCCAGAGCAATTAGACCACAAAAAGAGATCAAACGGATATAAATTGGGAAGGAGGAAGTCAAGTTATCACTATTTGCAGATGATATGATTGTATACATAAGTAACCCTAAAAATTCTACCAGAGAACTCCTAAACCTGATAAACAACTTCAGCAGAGTGGCTGGATATAAAATTAACTCAAACAAATAAGTAGCCTTCCTCTACTCAAAGGAGAAAAGGAAGGATAAAGAAATCAGGTAAATGACACCCTTCACAATAGTCACAAATAATGTAAAGTATAAAGGGAGAGATCTATGTGACAAGAACTTCAAGTCTCTGAAGGAAGAAATTGAAGAAGTTCTTAGGATATGGAAAGATCTCCCATGCCCATGGACTGGCTGGATTAATACAGTAAAAATGGTCATCTTACCAAGAGCAATCTACAGATTCAATGCAATCCCCCATCAAAACTCCAACTCAATTCTTTATAGACTTAGAAAGAGCAATTCTCAAATTCATCTGGAATAACAAAAAAAACCTAGGATAGCAAAAACTATTCTCAACAATAAAAACTTTCTGGAGGGAATCACCATCCATGACCTCAAGCTATACTATAGAGTATAGTGCTAAAAGACTTTGTAGTATTGGTACAGAAATAGGCAAGTAGATCAATGGAATAGAATTGAAGAACCAGAAATGAACCCACACACTTATGGTCTTGGACACAGAAGCTAAAACCATTCAGTGAAAAAAAGACAGCATTTTCAACAATTACCAACTGGAGGTCTGCATGTAGAAGAATGCAAATTGATCCATATCTATCTCCTTGCACAAAGCTCAAGTCCACATGGATCAAGGACCTCCACATAAAACCAGATATGATGAATCTAACAGAAGAGAAAGTGAGGAAGAGCCTCAAATACTTGGGCACAGAGAAAAACCTCCTGAACAGAACACCAATGGCTTATGCTTTAAGAGTAACAATGGACAAATAGGACCTGATAAATTTACAAAGCTTCTGTAAAGTAAGGGACACTATCAATAGACAGAACGGCAACACACAGATTGGGAAAAATTATTTACCAACCATGCACCTGATAGCGGGCTAATATCCAAAATATACCAAGATCTCAAGAAAGCAGAAAACCAAATAACCCTATTAAAAAGTGTAGTACAGAGCTAAATAAAGAATTTTTAAGCGAGGAAACTTGAATGTCTGAGAAGGCCCAAAAGAAATGTTCAACATCCTTAGTCATCAGGGAAATGTAAATCAAAACAAGTCTGATATTCCACCTCATACCAGTCACAATGGCTAAGATCAAAAACTCAGGTGACAGCAAATGCTAGTGAGGATGTGGAGAAAGAGGAACACTCCTCTATTGCTGGTGGGATAGCAAGCTGGTACAACTACTCTGGAAATCAGTCTGGCAGTTCCTCAGAAAATTGGCCATAGTACTACCTGAGGATCCAGCTATACCACTCCTGGGCATATACCCAAAAGATTCTCCAAAATATATCAAGGACACATGTTTATAGCAGCCTTATTTATAATAGTCAGAAGCTGGAAATAACCCAGATGTCCTTCAACAGAGGAATGGATACAATGTGGTATATTTACACAATGGACTACTACTCAGCTATTAAAAACAATGACTTCATGAAATTCACAGGCAAATGGATGGAACTAGAAAATATCATCCTGAGTGAGTTAACCAAGTCACAAAAGAACACAAGTAGTATGTACTCACTGATAAGTGAATACTAGCCCAAAAGTTCAGAATACCTAAGATTCAATTCACAGAACATATGAAGCATAAGAGAGGGAAGACCAAAATGTGGATGCTTCAGTGCTTCTTAGAAGGGTGAACAAAATACTCACAGGAGGAACGATGGAGAAGAAGTATGGAACAGAGACTGAGAGAAAGGCCATGTAGAGACTGCCTGACATGGGGATCCATCCCATATACGGCCAACAAACTCAGACCCTATTGTGGATGCTGGGAAGTTCTTGCTGACAGAAGCCTGATATGGCTTTCTCCTGAGAGGCTCGGCTAGAGCCTGACAAATACAGAATTGGATGTTCACAGCAACCATTGGACTGAGCACAGGAGTCTTGATGGAAGAGTTGGTGAAGGGTTTGAAGGAGCTGAGTGGGTTTGCAGCCCCATGGAGGGAGCAACAGTGTCAATAGGCCAGACCCCCCAGAGCTCCTAGGGACTGGACCCTACCAACCAAAGAATACACATGGAGGGACTCATGGAGATGGTTGAATATGAGGCAAAGGATGGCCTTTTTGGACATCAGTGGGATGAGAGGGCCTTGGGCCTGTGTGTGTTCCATGCCCCAGTGTAGGGGAATGCTAGGGCAGGAAGATGGAAGTGGGTGGGTGGGTGGGGGAGCACCCTCATAGAGGCAGGAGGTCCGGGGATGGGATAGGGGGTTTCAGAAAGGTAGACCTGGAAGGGAGAAAATATTTGAAATGTAAATAAAGAAAATATCCAATAAAAAAAAGAACAACAAAGAAACAATGACTTCATGAAACTCTCAGGCAGATGGATGGAATTAGAAAATATCATCCTGAGTGAGGTAACCCAGACACAAAAGAACACACATGGTATGTACTCACTAGTAAGTGAATACTAACCCAAAAGCTCACAATGCATATGATACAACTTATAGACCATATGGATCATAGAAGGAAGATCAGGGGGTGGATGCTTCAGTCTTGCATGTAGGGGGGGAAACAGGATGATTGTTTGAGATAGAAGGAGAGGGGTGAAGGGAAGGAGAAAGGAGGAGGAGAAAATAAGAGTGGCAGTATCAGAATCTAGAGGAGATGTGAGAGGGGCCCAGAGGGTCAGGAAATAAAATAAAAATAGGTAGCAGTGGGGATGAAGAACTAGGGATAGCAACTAGAGGGTCCCAGACACTAGAGAAATGTGAGGCTCACAGGACCCAATGGAATTGAGTTTAGCCATAATATACAGAAAAAGGGGACATAGAACCTGTTGAGACCACCTCTAGTAGACAGGCATGGCCCCTGGCTGAGGCTACCCACCCACCTCAAAGTTTATTTAACCCAGAAATGTTCCTGTCCAAAGAAAGAACAGGGACAAAAATGGAAGAGATTGAAGGAAGGGCCAACCAGGAAACAGCCCCACCTGGGGATACATCATGTCTGCAAATGCCAAACTCAACACTGTTGCTGGGGTTAAAAGGTGCTTGTGGAGAGAAACCAAGTGTGGCAGTTCCTGGGGAAGTCCTGCCAGCAACTGACCAATGCAGAGGTAGATGCTTAGAGCCAACCATTGGGCTGAACTCAGGGAACCTGGTAGGGAGCTGGCAGAAGGATTGGAAGAGCAGAGGGAGACTACAATCCCATTGGAACAACCACGTAGGCTAGCCTGGCCACTCAATTCTCACAGAGACTAGACCACCAACCAAGGAGTGTACCTAAAAGGATCTTTGGCTCCAGATACATATGTAGCAGAGGATGGCCTTGCAAGATAGCAATATGAGGGAAGGCCCTTGGTCCTGGGGAAGTTTGATGCCCCAGAGTAGGGAGAGAATGTGGTGGGTAGGAGAGCACTCCAATACAGGTAAAAAGGAGAGGGGAGGGCAGATGTGGGATGGGATGGTGGTGGAGGGATAACCAGAAAGTGGGATATCATCGATGGGGAGGCAGTGGTGGAGGGGATAACTGAGAAATGGGATATCATTTGAGATGTAAATGAATGGAATGATTAATATTAATAAAAGAAAGAAAAGAAAAAAGAAAAGATCGAGGCACAATAAAAATTTCCAAAAGAAGAATTGCAGATTATCTTCTGGGGAGCACATGAACCTGGTGAGCCTTTGAGGGCAGTGGACTCTTACAGACAGGCAGAGGAGCCAGTGATGCTTTGAACGTAAACTTGATTCTGAAGAAGGTTTCTGATGTATTCATATACATCGAGAAGAAAGTCTAACAAAGAACTGAAGGAATACTTCAAAATACTGTTTACTAAAAATTTAGTGCAGTTATTATTTTAATAAATGGAAGTGGTTGACCTTATGTGGATTTTAATTGTGACTTGAGTAGGAAAACAAGCCACGGTCAGTGTTTCGGGTAGAAACCTTTCAAAGCCTAGATCCTTTGTTCTACAAAGATTAAACATGTGTACCTCAAACTAATTCATTTTGGGTTACTGAAGAAGAAAGTATAAGAGTTTTATGTCTGATTTTCCAATAGTATATTCCAGAGACCATTTCAAGAAACCTCTATTAATCTTTTAAAGGACACAAATTATAAAATAAGATAAAGAGAAAACAACAGCAGAATATATTTTCCAATCTCTTATTTTTATTTCCCAATGTGTAGCCACATTCAATAATTGCCTGTTGTGTTTATCTAGCACTATTAAAATCCTTAATGCTGCCAGTGAACTGCCAGATAAGCATTCCCTTGCCTGTTCTACTGAGATCATTTTTGAGGGCAATTAACATCAAACAATCATAGGAAATGGAACATTTCAAGCATTTTAAGGCTAAATAAATTGCTGGCAACTTATTGCAATTTATGGTTTCTGAGGAATGCTAAAACAAAATAAATGACAGAGTTTAGGATGTTAAAACTTTTAGCAATTCAACAGCAGTTTTGATACTCAAGAAAATCAAGCTGAGACTTCTGATCATATGCTTTGAAGCGTTTATGTGTTGATACTACTGTTTCAGTTTAAAAAAAAAAACACAAACTAATAGAGGCTTCAAGGGGCAGCCACAGGACAAACTGCCTTTGAGACATATGCAATCACCTCATTCATTTGAATTATGGGCATGCAGATAAAGGAGCTGTCAGTAACCTTCACAATTAGTAACTTATGTTCCTGAAAGGTGCACTGCAGATAATTAAATAATTCATTCTGAAATCACATAGAACATATTGGTTAGTATGATTTATAGCTCTGTGAATGATTCACTCTAGTGCAGTCTCTGAAACATCTGGATTAGGCTAAAAAGAAATCTCTCTCTCTCTCTCTCTTTCTATATATACATATATATATGTATATACATGTATATACATGTATCACTATATATATATACATATGTATATATATATGTATATATATATGTAT
>NW_022196903.1:8346618-8356181 GCF_008632895.1 Mastomys coucha
ATATATATATATATATATATATATATTGTGAATATGACTGCAACCAAAACCAGGGTAACTTAAGTAGACTTTTACAAGGGAATGAAAAGTAAAACCTGAAAATAATATATTATAAATGACATATTCAAAACTGGTAATTTGATAAATTATAGAAAAATCTATAACATATATATATACTCCAATATTTCAATGTTCTACTGAAGCTCATATATTTGATGAAAAGTTGTGAATCAACATTGGGCAGTGAATTATCACAGTGAAGTATGTAGGCAAATATAACAAAAATGCCATTTTGTTTTATTTGTTTGCTTTAGATACATTTGCAGGTCCAGCTCTTCCTATTTACTATGCACTTATGCACAGTATGGAAAATTTCAGCATCATTAGAAAAGCTGAAGGCTTTGTCATGTTACTTCTATGTCATGTCTACTTAATAAGCAAATATATCCAGATTTGTTTAGGTGTACCCATGTAAAAACAAAGTAGAATTCTATATACACTTGTATAAAGAATTCTACATATTTCAGAGTTGTGATATAACACAATAAGTACTGAACTGTTCTGTAGTTATATAAAAAAAGCTCACATGGGGCTAGGGAGGTGGCCCAGCAGGACATGGGACTTGCCTCCAAACTTGAAGATCTAACTTCCAACCTGGGAACCCACATGCTGGAGAAAGAGAACCCACCCTTATGAGTTATCCTTTGACCTCCATGTTGTGGCACATCTTTCTCCCCACATACACACAATAAACAAACAAGTAAATGAGTTAACATGGATGTCACCCATATTTTCACCAGATATAGCTCATAGATGGTCCCTTTGCTCCTTTTGGATAACATTAGAAGCAACGAGATGTCAAAGGTTAACAGAAAGCGAGTTAACATTCAATGGCAGAAAGCATGGATAGATAGTTTCTCTAGTCTTTGTTTATTATTCAGCAGAGTGAATTGTTCAAAGCTGTTAAATGTCTTCTAAGCAGTGCAACATGCTCATCCCCAAACCAGAAAACAAATCTGACCATGCAGAGGTCATTAAAGATTACACTGGACATCATAGCCTGAGGAGCTCTGTGGAACTATTTTAAGAACCACATTTTCAACCAGAGAGGTGAGTTGAGGTGTGGTTATATCATCTGCTGGGTAGTTATAAGTCAGTTAGACATAATCTAGAGTCAATAGAGAAAAAAATGAGAAAATGTCTCCACTAGATCAGGCTGTAAGTCTGTAAGGCAGTGGCTCTCAACTTTCCTAATCTTGTGACCTTCTAAGACAGTTCTACATGTTGAGGTAACCCCAACTATAAAGTTATTGTGTGGCTACTTCATAACTGTAATTTTGCTATTATGAATCTATGCTATAATGTAGACATCTGTTTTCCAATGGTCTTAAGTGACTCCTGTGAAAAAGTCGTTCTGCCCTCAAAGGGATCAAGAAATGATGCTGTAGAGTAGTTTCTTAATTAGTGCTTGAAGGAGGAGTGTTCAGCGTACTGTGGTGCCATCCCTGGGCTGGTGGCATTGGGTTCTATAAAAAAAAAAAAAGCAGGCTGAGCAAACCACGAGGAACAAGTCAATAAGTTCCTTCATAGCCTCTAAGTCAGCTCCTGGCTCAGGTTCCTGTCCTCTTTGAGTTTCTATCCTGATTTCCTTTGATGATGAGCTATGATGTTGAAACATAAGCTGAATAAACCCTTTCCTCCCCGGGTCATGGATTCCATCACAGCAATAGAAAACCCTAACTACAGAGCAAGCTGTAGCTGTGAGGATTTCCCAAGTCTCTTGCTCTTTACTTCCATGATGGGGCTACAGGGAGACCCAGGAGTACAGAGCTGACTCCACGGGCGCTTAAATTAGCATCTGTACCATGGTTCTTTCTTTGTGCTAGGTGACCTCTGGGATTCTCTATTTCTCTGACTCTTCAATTTTGAATTGTGTTATCCCTGGAAAGTCAGATGTGTACTTTTGAATAACTGCACAAAAGCAATACTAACTGTTTTCTCTGTCAAATGAGAAATTACAAATTCTGAAATGAGTGAAGTTCTCATAACTGAAAAGGCTTTTGGAAATATTAGAACTCCATTTCAGTTTGTTTATAAAACTCTCTTCATGGCCTCTTGATTTAAGGAAACATGCTCTTCCTGGGCCACATATATCCACCATGACAGGAAGAGTTTCTTACTCAATTTTGTTTCTGAGTAACCTCTAGTATTAAACTTATGTCCTTCTTAGAATCTCATCAGGAAAGTAATACTTTCAGTTCTGTTGTGCTGAGTGTTCATGTGTACTATCTGAAAAATCTATTCTACCCAATTTCATTTGTTTTTTTAATCAGATAGGTTTTGAGTTTGGGTCATGTGATTAACTCTCATACTGGCATCTGTGTAAATCGGGTATTAAACTGACATTTTCCTCATCTGACATGTTGTTCTCTTCTAAGTTTTCCTGATGAGTCTTTCTGTTCCCACATATTAAAACAGTAAGCAGTGTTACACTTGTAGCACCTGCTCTGGAGATCCTGGCCAAGGAGACATTGTCTGATGTTAACGGTCCTTTACTTTGGCTATGGAAACCTGCATCTGGTTTATAACCATTTCAGTATTAAGGCTGAAGGAGGCTGGTGAGATGAGGATGCTTAGGGTGTTAGCAATAGTGACAAATGCTACCAATCAAGGTATAGCTTGTAATATGAAAACATTTATTAACATATTAAAATTCTACTTACTCAAATTTTGGTATTTGTGCATTGTAAAATACTTTGTATTAATATTAATTTTGTTTAACTTAAAAATTTTATGGATTTATTTTTCTTTTAATTACTGCTCTAGTGCTGAAAACTACCTGTGATCAAATTCTGTATGAGTAAATTCGGTTGTAGTGACAGTTTTTACAAAATATCAAACTTGAATGGGTATGCTGTGAATCCCATAGGTGCTTGCAAAATCAACTATTAAAGTCATTCAGTGCAGAGTAGCCCCCTCTGTGTTATTATTATTTGTTAGCATAGTAGGCAGAGAAAGTAGGGATGATATAACACGAAGTGCCCTTTTTCAAAATTAATGTTAAGATGAAATTAACATCACCCTAATGAAGCTTGCAGAGAGGCTCTTCAGAACCTCAGCTTTGGTGTGTCAGAAGGCAAGTCTAACAAACAAACAAACAAACAAACAATGTGAACATATACAATGCGGTCTACAAAATATGCCAGCTATCTGAATGCCTCTGTGATGCCGGACAGCAAAGGAAGCTTAGGGAGGCACTGGATCTTGACTACTGAAGTCTCCAAGTAAAATGTGCCCAACAGCTTTAAGGTAACTTGTGTTCTGTTTACAAAAAGAACAGCATATAACTTGGAGCAAACTCTCACTGCTCCAGCTAAGCTGAAAACACTTTCCACTTTCAATGCTTTGACAGATATATTGTGAATTTTGATGGATACACGGGTGTATGTTATTCTTATGATTTTAAGGGTTTTCTTCTTTATGAATAAGTATAGGAGTCTAATGTGTTCTAGCAAATCTATATTTATGCATGGTAGATGAAAACACATATACTGAATATACAAGGTAAACTCTATAATATGTTTATAGGGTGATGCATGCCTTATAAATACCAGCTGAAGAACAGAATGAGGGATTTTAGAGTGCTGGGTCTGTTTAGATGTCGCATGATAAAGCTGTCTCACATATGAATGAATGAAATCTTGCATGTATCTCTTGCATAAGCCAAGTAACCTCTAAGATTCTTTAAAATATTAAAATGAACTAACATAATTATTTTAAATTTTATAATGGAAAGAACAGAAGATTGTGTAATCTTAAATTACATACTGTGATCTGATCTTATTAAAAGACAAAAAAATCAGATCTGATTGTGGGAATATAATTGTAGCTTTCCTCAGCCTAGAGTCTATCATCATAAGAAAGCCTAAGCTGCAGTAATAAAACTATGCTCCAAGTTGAAGAAATTAAAAAGGGTTGGCCACATGGAAAATAGTCTAAACTGGCACACAATTAAACTGGGGAAAGTTGAATTGCATAACACTGTAATTACTGGTAACATAAGTCACAGAGGATAGACAGCAGAGGTTAGACAGAACTGCCCCAAGGCAAGTGAGAATTGAATAAAGGATTAACTCATTGACTTCATACAATAGGGGTCAACTTTCTGCTCAAACTGAAGCAGGCAGATAGCTTTTCTCCAAGCCACATAAAGCTCCACATTGATGATCCATCTAGAAAGTTGATTTGTCTTTGAGAAGGCAGAGAGCGATGAAGAGCAGGCCTAGAACTGTGTAGCCAACTTTGACAATCCACAAACTATCAAACTGATGGGATATAACAAAAACAAATAAAAAACAGATATCTGTTCAAAGGGATGAAATTTCCTTAGTTGTTCCTTAGAACTGGTGTTCGTAAATGTTAAAACAACTCACCAGATACCCTATTACAAATGAAAAGAGATTGAAGATGAGGATGAAGACGGTGCACTGTCATCATTAAAGATGACAGAGTCACAGAAGAACAGAGATGGTTGTGAGCCACCATGTGTTTGCTGGGACCTCTTGAAAACAGTCAGTGCTCTGAGCCATCTCTTCAAATTGGGACCCAGTTCAAGGGGAAGCCTGGTGCCCTGAGACTGTTATTGATGCTGTGGTGCACTTGCAGACAGGAGCCTAGCATGGCTGCCCTCTGAGAGACCCAACAAGCAGCTGAAAGAGTCAGATGCAGATACTAGCACCTAACCAATGGCTGGAATCTGGGGAACCCTGTGGCTGAACTGCAGAAAACCTGGAAGAAGCTGAAGAAGAGGGTGGCCCCATGAGAAGACCAGTACTCTCAACTAATCTGGACCCCTGAGATCTCTCAGACGCTGAGCCACCAACCAGACAGCATACACCAGCTGATATGAGCCCTCTGATACATATACAACAGAGGACTGCCTGGTCTAACCTAAGTGAGAAAAAAAAATGCACCTAACCCTTGAGAGGCTTGAAGCCCCAGGAAATGGGGAGGTTTGGTGGGGTGGGGATGGGTTGGGAACATCCTCTTGGAGATGTGGGGGTGGGAGGGGAGGAGGAGAGGAGGTATGGGATGGGGAGCGATTGGGGGACAGAACAGGAAAGGAATGAAGTCTGGACTGTAAAAAAAGGATTAAAGAATAAAACAAACAAACAAATAAATAAATGTTTATCATGAAGAAAAGGAGCACAGATGGAATGGTTTTCTTGGTGAAGACTTTCTAAGGTTCTTTCAAACTCCTCAGGGGATTCTTTTACTGTTTGTACCTTTCCTGGAATGTAGAGCTGCATTCTCTGCACCTCAACTTGATCACACGAAGGTAAGCCATCTGCCTTTGGCTAATTTCAATGTCATTTCTGTTTTAAACCTTTTAATTACGTGGCTTAGTTACATTTATTAGATAGCAAATTGTGATAACCAAAAGTTTGTTTCTAAGGACTGGAAATAGCTCAGTGGTAAAATACTTACCTCGCATACACAAAGTTCTGCTTATGGTCTCCATCACCTTAAAAATTAAATCATTTTCTTTTCTAGTCCCCAAATATGATTGCTAAAGTTCTCATGCATCAAATTAGTAGACCAGAGTAAAAGCAGATCGATCTGAAAGGCATTCTGAAAGCTCAAGGTAATGTTCGAAATGAATTTTTATCTCAGTAAGTCACTACACATAACAAATTAAATATTAGCAAATAATGCAGTCCAAGAGAAACTCAATTTAAATCATCTTCACATTCCTATTGAATTCAAAAATTTTATACATTGTCATCTCAAATTAGGAAAGGTATCTCTATGTTTGGAATCTAATTGATAACACTTTCCTTATTTGATGTTGACTATAAAATCATGTTGCTTTTATAGATAGTCGTAGAGTTTAAACTTCTTCTCTTAACATGAATTACTCCAAATGCAGAAATCTTCCATTTAGCAATGGACTCATACTATCCTAATATATCTATACCTTCAGCCTTGAGGGCTCTTCAGGGTTTGAAAGAACAAGAACTATGAGGAAATGTTAAAATAAGATTTCTAGAAGGTCTTTTGTTAGGGAAGGCTTAGGGACAGGAAGAAATATGTTGGCATGTTGCTTTGAGAATTTATAAATGTAAAATGGTACTATTAGCTTTCATTGTCTTTTGGACCATATACTAAAACTGGACTAGCCTTTTTCAATAGCACAAGTTATTTCATCAAGGTTGGAGGGTAACTGCTGTGGAGTTGCTCCTAGCAATTTAACTTTTCCATTCTTGGTCAGTTCTATAACAAGGTAGGAACATCAGTGTCTGAATTTTGAAAAAAGAAAATCTATCTGGAGCTCAAGCTAACACACTATAAAATAACTTTATTCCATTAAAAAGCAGATATATTAAAGTTTAAAAATGGTAGTGATATATTGCTTCTGCTATATTCAGAACAAAACTTAAGGATTCATTGTATACCTTGGCTCTGAGTAACTACTAGATACACACTTTTGAGAACTAAATTATTGTCCCTGCAGTTTAGTTTATAAAAGAAAAGTAGGCAGAGTTTCTTAGACGTAATTTTTGCTCTCCCCCCCTAGTCTCTACTGGACTATGAACAGACATTTGAGAATTTTGCCTTTCCTGTCTGCTACTTTAATATCATTCTGGGCATACTGCAAAGTTTGCCAGTTGGGTTGTTAAAGTCTCCCTCATTTAAAAGTTCAATCTGCTGTTTGTATTAGAATCTTACACATTTCCAGTTCCCTTTTGTTCACATACCAGTTGGGGATTGTTGGGTCTGTTGACTGAAGTCTGTTGATAAGTTCCAAAGAAATGTTCCTTAACTATTCTTGCCTTTGTGTGTGAGAACGGGGGCCCCATAAACTGCTTCTAAGCAACATGGGACTCATCTGATAACTCTTGAGTCTTATGTCCTGTTATAAACAGAGGGTATGGGATGCACATTATTCTAGTTAGAAAACACTTCTGCAAGCTTTCCTATACTCTCTATGATACGGGTGTATTTACCAAAGAGCAATACAAACACTGCAGCAGTATTAGGTTACCATGGCTGTTGCACCGCGATGTTTCCACAAGTCTGCCATTTTGATCGTAGCATGCCATCGCTTGGTAACGGTATCCTTGTCCACATTCCTTGCTGTCGCCTTGTACCTTCATTCCCAAGAGCACCTCAGCCTTCCCTTCTGGTAAAATACAGTCTGACCAGTTCCCCACTGGTTGTGCGTTATATTTGTCACAGGGACAATACTGGGTCTCAATCAGAGGATACAGATGGGAGTTCTTACATTTTTCCTTCTTTTTACTTTTTCCTGTGGGAGAGAATTATGTTGGAAAATATGTTATTAATTTCTAGCATCCCTAAGATTTTTCACATTCTTGTGATTCCTTTCTTCGCCTTTGATTTTATTCAGTAGTGGCCTATAAATAAGCGATATCATTTCATTTCTAAGTGCTTTCTAAATACATTTTTTTGCTGATATTGGGTGCTTTGTGCCTTGCACAGTGAAACTTTTATTTTGTCATTTAAAAATAGTCCGCTTTGCATAAAGAATTGCAGTTGGTTTTGATCCTCTTTGAAATGCTGAACTCCTCATGTTTGTCCTGACTCAGGAGTTTGTGGCAATTGCACTAACCTCTCCTTTTTAATATATGCAAAACTGCAGGATGCAGAGGAATACATACTTCACTGGATTGCATTCTTTTCTGCTGACTGCAAATAGCTGGCAGAGATTCATGGGATTATAATTCAGAATTGGAGAGTTAAGGTTAATTTCTTGGCATACTAGTCTGAATCTTGCAAAATTTCTGAACAGCAGTCATTTTGACATACTTCAGATGACAAATACAGGCAATAGCAGTAGTACTCAGAAACAAGATTTGTGTAGCAGAATAAAACTTGCAAAAAGTTTTAAATAAAAAGAAAGTATCTCTTAAAAAATCCTCACCCATAAGTTGCATATGTACTTTAAAATTATATATTTAATTATGTTAGTAATACATGAAATATTCATGATAAATAATTATAATTTTGTCATATATAATATATTCCTTAATTATATTAAAATATTTAATTATATTTATACATATAGTCTCTCTATAAATATGTAGATTATAATAATAATCATCACCAGTATTTTGTTTGTGTTTTTGCCTCTGACAGTGTGTTCAATTGCATCCTATTTCAGTGTATTCTCTTGTCTTCTAAACTGTTAACCAGGTCAGTTTTTTTTTCTTTTTAAAGCAATTGGGACTGTGTTTGAATGCAGGTTTCAGACACAGAGTTAATGCTCCATTTCTCATTGCAGGAGATAAGCTATGAACTGAGGCAAGGGTGGTGAGAACAGGCCGATTTGACAAACGGGCTAGCCTCTACTCTTTGCTCCAGACACTACAAACTTTCTTGGCAAGGCATTAAAGGTGCATGTTTAAAGAGAACAATCTTCTACTATTTGTTGCATAGGGAATAAGCTGCTTTTCCTTTCTTCTAACATAATATGCTTCTATCACTGTTATCTTGCATTAAAATACACACCTGAATCTACTGAAATATTCAGGATAACTGCAGCAACAATAAGGACTTTCAAATATACTCACAGAATGCTCTTGGTTCGAGTTTTATTGTATTTTTCTGTCAAGATAAGAGGTACATTTAGCATCCCAATTATTCTTACCAACAATAGCACGCTTTCTGGTTCTAACTGCACCACAGTCTCCGTTGCATGAAGAAAACTTGGACCAGCTGGTAAATTGACAGTCATCTTGGCAGGGGATCTGGCAAGCCTGGGTCAGGGCTGGCACAGGGCCTGCATACTGGAGGCACTCCTGGATGCTAGCCTGCCCTCCATCTTGCTTTCTACAAGTAATAGCTAAAAGAAAAGCATGTGTCTAATTACTCCATAATTTAAAAATTAATAGCATTTTCACAGAGTGAGAAATTCTCTCCTAATTCCCAGTTTACTGTACAAATGTGGTTAGTGTACTTCTAAGAATCATAGTAGACACAAGTGCATGTGTGTGTGTGTGTGTGTGTGTGTGTGTATACGTGTGCAGTGCGAGTGCACATTTGGAGGCTAGATTCTGAGTACTTTCTTCTATCTTTTTCAGTTTATTTTTGAGACAGGGTCTCTCACAGAAGCTGGGGCTCAACCATTGTCAAGATTGGCCAGCTTATGAGCCGCTGGCATCCTCTGGCCCTTTTCCACCTAGCACTGGGATTAGAGTCACCCTCTACTGCACCCTGCTCTTTATGTGGGTACTGGGAATCAAAGTAAGAGTCATATGCTTGTGCAGCAAGCACTTTACTCACTGAGACAACTTCTAACCTTTATGTTTTCTTTAGATAACACATAGCCTTCATTGGCTGCTTTGGCACAGAAAAACATTCCACCACACACACACTGATACATATAGACAACAAACACACAGATACACACACCAACACCATACCCACACACATACATTCACCCACACATACATATACAGATACACACAGATATACAGACACACACACACACACACACACACACCAGAACAGAAACATATATATATATATATATATATATA
>NW_022196903.1:8356191-8395913 GCF_008632895.1 Mastomys coucha
TATATATATATATATATATATATATGTTTCTTAGTGACATTTCACTAGATTCTATGAATGATTTAAATTTATTTCACATATGGGTTAGATTTAGAAATCAATTTTAGTAAAATAATTATGCTGAATATTTGCCATAGTGCTTGCAGCAAATAAGATGCCCCAATGTTGTTTTAGGGTATAAAGCAATCTACATTTTCAGTCTACACAGGTCTCAGTGGATGCCTATTTGTTAGTGAATGGTGGTAGGAGAGTTTGTTCATGCAACTTGTGGTCCAGCCACATGGCATAGAAGGCACTATTCTCTTCCATGTCGAGAGTGCATTGGTGTGTCTTTTGAGTGGCTGATAGGAGATACTATCGAAGCTCTCAATCCCTTCTGACCTCAAGTTCTTCACATTGCAGAAACATTGACTTTGGATTTAAAAATAAGATTGGAAACTCTTAACAAACTTTATTTATCACATCACTAGTAGAATACCCATGACTATATCTAGACTCTATTGATGAAACAGTTTTTATTCACATAGTGGTCCTTTCCAATATTGTTCCAGTAGTTTATTTAAAACAGGAAAGAGTTTTATCACATAGGAAACACAGATAGATAATATTGCCTATTTTGTAACAGATCTTAAAGACAAGATCACACGTTGCTTACAGTCTCCCTCTATCATTTACTCCACAGGTTCTAAAAATAATTTGTTCATTTAACAAGGAAGCCAATGAAACATTTAACCTTTGGTCCTACATTGAAATCTTCATTAACGTACCTTAAATAGCCCTGTTCAGACTGATTTATATGGCCTTTTCAAGTTTATGGTGGAGGCTGAAAGTGTTCCCTGCTTACCAGCTTGCTCAGAATTCTATCATTATGAAATTTAGGGAAGAGGCTGATCTGTTGGCCTGAATTAGAGCTGGGATACAGGGATCCCCAGATTAGATTAAGCCATACTCTTTTCACCTGTGAGCTGAAACCCACCTGAACAGTACAGGTTGGGGAATGGGCATGCAACTGGAAGTAGCTGACAGTTTGAGAAAGGGAAAATGTTCCCTGCAAGGAGAGCACATGGTGGACCCAGTCCACAGAAGCTCATTCTGTGCTGCAAAGTAATGGCAAGACTCCTAGGCTTTGAATGGAATCTCATTCATATGATCTAAGTTGGTAGAGCCCAGTTGTACAAAAGGAACAGAGAGGTCCTTAAGTTGTAAAGCCATAATCATTGGAAAGGGGTGTGTGTGTGGGGGTTGGCATTGTGAAAACCAGGTGAAAATTAAAGGCCACTCTCATCACATCTGGGGAGGCTGGCATGGTCCTTGTTTATCGAAGTAGTCTAAAGTAGTGGTGTGTCAGGATGCAAAGTAGAATAAGCTGGTTAGTTTTGGGGATATAGCTTTCTTACTAAACTCCAATGTTATTCACTGGCTAAGGACAAGGTCCTACGCAGCTCTGATGATCTCAACTTGCTGGCTGGATGAAAGCTACTGCCGCAGAAGCTCCTGAAAGGCTACTCACAGCCTCCATTCTTGGATTCAGCCATGAGGATCAAGGAATAAGCGTTTTTCAAAGCTGCCAGAAGTTCAAGGTGTAAGAGTTCTGACTGATGGTACAGGGTACAGCTGTCCCCTGAGAGGCTCTGCCAGAGCCTGACCAATACAGATGCGGATGCTCACAGCCAATCATCAGACTGAGCATGGGGACCCCAAAGGAGCAGTTAGTGGAAGGACTGAAGAAGCTGAAGGGGTTTGCAACCCCACAGGAAGAACAATATCAACCAACCAGACCTCCCCAGAGCTCCCAGGGACTAAACCACCAACCAAAGAGTACACATGGGGGGGACCCATGGCTCCAGCGGCATATATAGCAGAGGATTGCCTTATCTGGCATCAATGGGAGAGGAGGTCCTTGGCTCTGTGGTGACTCGATGCCCCAAGATAGTGGAATGCTAGGGTGGTGAGTGGGAGGGAGTGGATGAGTGGGTGGGGAGCACCCTCATAGAAGCAGGGGGAGGAGAAGGGGATAAGGGGCTTGAAGAGGAGAAACTGGGAAGGGGGATAACATTTGACATGTAAATAAACAAAATAGCCAATAAAAAAGAAATTAAAAAAAATAGAGTTCTGGCTAAGACTAGTGGATAAGATGGAAGTCTCTCTGATAAATGGTCACTCTTGCACTATATCAAGCTATGGAAAACACTGGTATGTAGGTTTAAACTCGAAACTTGAATTATTGTTCTGTCAAGAAAGTATTATGGGGACTTTTACGGGAATGGATGAAAGTGAACCTCCATCTATTTTGAAGGAAAGCCTGTGGTACCCCACAGGGGAAATGTTCTGATTGGGTTTCATAGTCCTCTCTACTTTTGCACATAGGACCAACCACTTATGCACTATAAATTCAGTAAGTTCACATATTTCAAAGAAAGACTTGAGAAATGAAAGTATTAGTCATTTTACTAGCTATGATGTAGAACCTTCAGGAATGATTAATTTGAGATGGAAGATATATGACCATATTAGAATTCTTAGATAGGAAGATGGATGTACTGTTTTCAACTAAAATTAAGAACTAAAAATCTTATCTGTGGGATCTTTGAAATGAAATATAATTTGCCTACTTATGTAATATGTCTCGCTGAAATAAAGATTCAAACATAAATATTTTGAGAAAGTTAATAAAGATCCTTGAGTTCTCCATGAGGCCCCAGCCTCCATCTGTCTTTCTTGTCTGTCTGTCTCTTTATGTCTGTCTTTCTTTGTCATCATATTTCAGAATTACTTTATGTATTTTCACATTTTGATTTGAGAAAGAAAATTAAAATAACCACACTACCAATAAATATAATTCTAGAAGTAAGTTAAAAAGGTTGGTAAATACACTATTTACAAAAATCAGAAGATTCTTTCACATATTCAGATATGGCATGCAAATCTTGTTCATACTTCAGTAAGTTGAAATGGAAAACAAGTACGTAAAAATCCCTTATCTGTTCTCAGAAATCTCCTCTGCACTCCACTTCCCTTATCTGAGATTTTCAACAGTGTACTTTTGGAATGAATCACAGAATGTTATCCAAACAAGAGCAAGAAGACCGTTTGTACAATATATTGAAAATTTATCATATATCGTAGCTTGTTTGTATTCTATCATAGAGGAAACACAACAATTCAAACATAGAAATGCAATCTAAAATGAACTTCCTGCTACTGGGTGAGGAAAATATAAATGTTTGGAAAGGGAGCCATCTGGTCTCTCAGCTTTGTAAACTTTAAAAGTCATTTGTGAGCCAATGAAAACACAGTAGATTTTAATTTTAGCATAAATGGATCATACCAAGCATGGTTTCCTGGAGTTTCAGAAAGCTGCACACGCTCAAGCAATAGTGACTGTATTTGCATCTATTCTACTGTATAATGACTATGCAAGTTCTTCTTTGTGAGGAGGCCTTATTAAAACACAGGTCGAAATAATGCTATCCTGTGAAGAGTTTATCAAGAAAGCGTTTTTTGTGAGATTAGCAACTGAAAAATAGAAATACCACAGTTTACATTATGACGACAATATATACTTATTTCATTACTAAATATAAAAATTAAATATCACAGCAAGTTTTATGTGTTATAGGATAAAATGGCTCTAGCTGACTAACAGCATGAGAAACACAAGTATGATTAACTGTGGACTAAAGATGAGTACCATTTGAACAAGTTTAGTACATTAAGATTCAGGAAATATTTAAAGGTGAGTAAGAAATTCAGCTTCGTCAGCAAATAAATGCTCTAAGGAAAACAACTCAAAGAAGGATTAGATCAAAGCAATTCACCAATATATACTAACCAATGACAATTTGTAGACTTTAGGAGGACTGATTTGAAAAGGCAGTGTGTAGACATTTTTATGTGTGTATATTATGTACATATGTGTTTCTGTGATAATGCTTATATCTGTGAATGCAGGAATGTATACATCACTCTTCATATTTAGAGTTCAGAAAACACCCACAGGTTGGTCCATACAGTCCACCTTGCTTGAAGCACAATCAGGCTTTTATTTTTTTAACAGATGTTTGTTTCTGCCTAATTAACCTATTAGCTTCCACAGAGTCTATTGTTTCTGCCTCCTTTCTTAATGTATAAACATTTAGGTCCTGTGCATATGTGGAAGGAAGTGGCTTAGGTACTGAGACATCTCCCCTGCCTGTGAGTGTAGACATTTTTGCTATAATAGGCAAAAATTGGGCATGGTCTAAAGATTAGACATCATTAAATTATGACTAATCATGCTTTGTACGATAGTTTCATTTTCATGTTATAAAATGATTGAAATAAATAACTTATCTAGGGAAATAAATAACTTATCTAGGGATTGCTCTAAAATGCTCCAGGAAAATTACTTCACACTATGAAGTGAGTGACAGATGATCAAGATGGCAACATGTCAAAACCTTTAATGCTGAATAAACAATAGGCACTCTGTCAATACTCATGTCAGTCTTCCATTTTTGAGTGTTCTTAAAGCATCTCCCCAATTTAAACCTGAAAACAATACAACAATAAAACCCCCAAACCAGACTATGCTTTTAACAGATGAACCATCAGCCCCATAAGCTATGTTCAAAATATGAAAATGTTAAAGGTTCAAAGAAACAGGCCTGACACTGTTGAGTCAACAGCAGATAGACATAGATATATGTGGATATGAGCATCAGTGTGAAGTTAATAACAGACCTTAGAGCAAGTAAATCTAATAACACAAAATGTCACTACTCATCTTCATGGTTTTGTTTATTTTTTTTGAAAAGATAGAACTCCCTTCTTATGCCCCTTCTTTATGCAGAAAGTGGGCATTTCAAGTGAGCTGTGGATTACTCTGCAGTGTGTATGGCCACCCTGTCATTCTGTCACACTAATCAGAGTAAAATATATTGCTAGACCTAAAATGTGCACACAGTTCATTATAGCAGGAAGAATCTATACCTTGGTGTGTGGAAAGCTTTGAATTATGGGTAACAAAGAGTTCAAGGGGCTCTGAGACCTTATATATTAAATCGAGTGATATGAACATGAGGTACCCTATCTCATCCATTATGTCTGGTGACAGTCAAGACAGAACATACTCAGTTGGTAAGTTGATTGGGTGAGTTATCTTCCTGTAGTTTTATGAGCAAATGGTAACAGCAAGAATGAGATCATATAAAAAAGAAAAAGGAAAAAGCTTATCATGTGTAGGAAGCTTGTTACCAAGAGACCTAATTGTGCTTAGATCTAGCCTATAAATAATGCAAGAACACCCCAGTTGTTTCCTAGGTAGATATAATGATCCTGGCCTTTCTTTGTAGCAAAAAGGTTTTCACTGACACAGTTGCTAAATTACGCATCCTAATTATAATTTGTGAACACACAATTATAGAATGGCAGAATGGAAAGAAACACACTTCTTAAAATTTCTCTTTAATAGTTTCTAATGATCCCCATGTCACTGGTGTTCATAATATGTGTGACATATGCATACCTCTTATTAGGAAAAAAAAATGTCATCTGCCAGAAGAGTGGCTCAGATGAAAGTCAGCTAAACTGGAATGGAGTTGTGTAAAGGTTCAGCTAATTGCATACCACACGTGTAACATCCAGGAGGAACTGTGGACATGGGTTGGAGCCACCTGTATTTTATGAGCTGCTATTAGAAAAAAGGCAAATGTTGACAAACAGTTGATAACAAGGGTAATGAAGAAATATAAGACAGAATCAGAATGTTCAAGTAAAGTAGGAGGCTGAGATTCATAGAAAATCAGGTAAAAAACATTTGAAAACAGAAATAATCCTAGAAGCTTTGATCAATAGTTCAAACAGATCAAATTACACAGCAGTTCATAAATACACCTGAAGAAAGTTTTAAAATCATAACATATAAGTTTGTTTTTGTATTTACTTATTTTCTGCTTATATTTTCTAGTTTTAGTTGGATTCTGTCTTTAAGTGGACAGAATAGTATATACTGCTAAAATAAACTGACTCAGATATTTGGTCTGATTTGAACTTTAATAATGCCTTAAAACACAGCTGGAAAAAAACAATAAACTGGACCAGATTCATAGGCAAAGGATAAATACCAGAGTATCATTACAGGATCCACAGAGTTAAATCCAAGATTTAAGCCCATTTGTTCATAAAAAGCACCATACTGTGAAGTTAAGTATTTCTGAATCACAGACCACAAATTATTTAGATTTAATTTTAATTAAAGAAAAAAGTATTCTTGACAAGAGATAGCAACATGGAGATTCAATGAAAATTACTTAGAAATGGTTTATATATGAGCCGGGCGGTGGTGGCGCACGCCTTTAATCCCAGCACTTGGGAGGCAGAGGCAGGTGGATTTCTGAGTTCGAGGCCAGCCTGGTCTACAGAATGAGTTCCAAGACAGCCAGGGCTACACAGAGAAACCCTGTCTCGAAAAACCAAAAAAAAAAAAAAAAAAAAAAAAAAAAAAAAAAAAAAGAAAAGAAATGGTTTATATGAAAACGTACATTTAATGTTTATGAGTTTGTATCATACTTTTAAAATAATGTATAACAAATAATAAAGCTTAGAATAACATATTCATATTTAAATAGTAGAAGTTGCTATTTTCTTTAGAAAAATTGTTGAGAAAAATAAGGAAATCATATAAAATATTCCATTACTAGTATTTTTTAATGTGCATTGACATTTTCACTTTGCTGGTTTCCTATTCTCAAGAGGGCAATCTGCTTCTCCTTTCTTAGTCCTTTTGTGTTTTCACTGACTTAGTCACTGTGCTATCATCTATGACCCAACAGAGGTCAATGTTAAGACATTTGTATAGAACTGTTGTGGTTCAGGCCATCATAAAGTTCTCTCAGCTGCAGGTAGTAGTAAGTGGGCTCAGCCTTCAGCTTTCTTTTCAGGTCCAGACTCTGGATCCTGAGCCCTGTGGTGACCTTGGACCCTGGTCTGTGCCACCTCTGGCTGCTGGTATATCTGGGTATATCATTACCCCACTGAGATTATCCAACTATAAGGAAAAGCAACCTTCAATGTTCCTCAGATGTTCTGGTTTCTTAGAATCTATTAATCTATAAGGACTAAGATGGCTTAGAAGTCTCCCATCTGACTTGGGTATTCACTCTTTTCTAGTATCCAATATCTTTGTTTTCTGCCCACTAATTATCATCTATAGGACCTTGATAGTCTAGTTTGAAGGCAGAGACAATCAACCTTTCTGTTTTTTTCCTCACCGCAGACATCACCTAATCTTTCTGTATTTCTGGCTACCACATCTGCCGTGGAGACTAGAAGAGAACTTGAAGAACTAGAAGACCAAGCCTTTGGTGTCTGCTTAAACACTAACTACCTGCTGGCTAAGAGATAATGCTGGACTAATCCCATGGAGTTCAGGAAATGGTATTTATGGCAGAGAAACCTGAGGAATTGTGATGCTCATGCAGTCAGGAGGAAAAGGCATGTGACCTAGACTTGGATTTGGGCTGCCCCAAATTATCATTGTAATGAGCCATATATTTTATTTCTAATACAATTCCAGTGCTCACTTTATCCATAAATATGGTTAGAATTCAGTAATATATTCACCAGGTAAAGGAGTGACTTGGTCTTCTAAATATCCTCTGGACACAGAGAGAAAAGACAGTGGAGACTTCAGTTCTGTGACATGCTTATATACAAAGGATTTGAGCAATGTGAGGCCAGCTTTTAAAGTCATAAATTCTGTTAATGCTTTTTTAAAAAAAATCTCTCTTATTTTTCTGTCCTTTTTTGTTCTTAAGCCATTAGATATTTTGCTACATTTTCTTCTTCCCTAATTGAAAAAAAAATCTATTCTTTTTCTCCTAGTATTCTAGTCCCTGAGGGATGTCTGCCTTCCTCAAACACATTGAGAGAAGTCCCAAACAAACCAGCCAATACATTGCCCTTAAGTGTATAGATTTTACATCATGCTCTTTTCCTGTGTTTAAATGAAATGTCTTTTCTCATTGGGTGTACAGCAATGGTCACCTCTGATTTTTTTTCTTCCATTTTCCTCTGGTCATTGTGCTTACACAGTAATAATATATGCATTATTGATTTGCCTTGAATCAAATCATGTATTATTATTTATAATATTCTTTCCATATAAAATTATCCCTATATATTTATTCTTTAAATTATGTAGCATGTATTTAACAAATATTTTTAATACAATCATTAATTATATTGAACAGTATTCAGGAAATTTACATTGGTCTTAGGGACTGGGATTATCCTGTTTATACAGCTTTTTGAGAAAGTTTAATATATTGGACTTATAGACCTGTGAATTAGAATAGGCAGTTAAAGACATTGCTGATATTGACTGAGTTCTATTTCTCTAAAACTCATAGGCTGAGGCAATAATCCCAATGTAAGGGAGTCATGAGATGGACACTTTGGATCTGAGTAGATCTACTTACAATGAGACTGTAGAGAGCTTTTCCTCTATGTTCACATGTATGTATGTATGTATGTATGTATGTATGTATGTATGTATGTATCTGTCTACCTATCTTTCTATCTATCTATCTATCTATCTATCTATCTATCTATCTATCTATCTACTTCATCATCTATCTATCTATCTCTATCTAAGTTACAGGGAAAATATACTCTGATGTCAGGAAAAGAGAAGTTTTCACCAGAAATTGAATCACTTAGCACTTTGACCTTGTGGCTAATTGTAATAGTGACCACAGCATACAAATGATTATGTATTTATTTTATGATTATGTATTTATTTTATGAAAGTCTTATAAGACTTTTAGGGGAGTACATATCTTGTTTAGAGAAAGTTTCTGTCTCTTGCTGCTATGGTATATAGAAGAGAGCTTAGGGTTAAACTTTCCTAGTGATGTGGAAGCTGAGGTCTTCTGAGAAGAACTGAATTATAACAAGACCTTGCAAGAGTTGTGCTGAGAGCTGCATATTTATTATGCAAAACAAGCCCTTTCATTCCTCTTCATGTAGTACATCATAGGAAACCAGAAAGTAACATCTAGTTGTGATATAATTTATCATTAGAGAAAGAAATTGCAAAGACCTAGAACAGTTTTTACTTTTTGTCTACCACACTGTCTCCATTTTCAGGTTTTTATCTTTACCTATTTTTGTTGTTGTTGTTGTTGTTAAAAAGTTTACTGCTAGAGTTAGGTGAGTCAATATTGTATTCTCTTATTTCCTGCCTAGCGCTGTGATTTCATTCTGAAGGTAGAAATTTTACTACTATAATAGATTTTAGAGCTGAATCTTTCATAAGTTTAAATAGGTTTCTTCACTGATGGGCTTAATTTGGAAACTTGAGCTAAGGACAAGATAGAACTATGTGATGCTAATGATTACAGTACAACCAGGAATTGTGACTATAGCAATGATTATTTACTTCTGAGATTAGATTGAGGTCAGTAATTTGTTTCTGTAAAGCTGAGATAGTAAATAATTTTTGCTTTCTGAGACATTGTCTCTTTTAGCTACTCAACTTTGCCACATATCTTGAGAGCAGCCACAAGTAATACATAAAGAAATAGGTATGGCTATGTTCTAATACAATATTAACTACAAAGAAATAGGCTATGGACTGGATTTGGTTGACAAAATATAGTTTACTAATCTCTGGTATAGGCCAATCATTTGGTAAAGGCTACACAATAAATATATCTAATTTAGAGTCCTAGTATAGTGTTCAAAGGTAGCAGCTATATTTTAATTCATATAATGAAATTTTTGATGCAAAGAAGAAATGTTAAAGTTAGTTATTATAGAAATATTAATTTAAATCTAAATACTTTAGAATAAAAGAAATAACAAAAAGCTTTAGAATGTAAGTAGGCTAGAGAAAAGAGAAATATACTAATGAAAAAATATTACCTTTTTTTAATATAAGTACATCGACTATCTTGGAGACCTGAGCTTTCCTATATTACAGCAAATCATTTTGGAATGTTGGTCAAATAATTATCTATTATTCTATGCTACCTTTACAGTTGCATATCTGTTTCAACCTTAGATTAGGCTCCTGGTACTTGGCAACTACACAATGCAAATTATACAAGCAACAACTTTTCAAATTAGCTCTTCTTTCAGAATTAATTATTTTCACCAATGGAACAATTATGAAGCTGAAAATATTGGCTTAAAGAGTCCACAGTTCAACTTTAACTAATATTTGTACTATCCATTCTAGTTTCTGCCATGAAGTCCTCCAATTTTCTTCACTATCTTAAGGCCATTATCTATTTATTTCTGTCCATTTTTCACACTGGATTTCTCATCAGAGTCTCTGTTTCTTCCACCTTTTATTGTTCCAACAGCATCTTAACCAGAAGCTGGGCCCAACTGTCTTATCGTTCTAATTTATTCTGCACACGCTGACAGATAATGCACTGCTTCCTTCCTGCCTTGCTCTTTTCACGTATTGAACACAGTCTCAAACACTGATGCTGACATTTATACATCTCGACAAAGTCATTCCAGGCTCCAAATCACATCTCTGTGGTCTCAACCTACCTACTTTTCTATGAGCTTATCAATTGCATTTCTCAGCTTAAATGCTTAGCTTATAGAATGGATTGCACTGTGCATTCCTCTCCTGTCTGCTTATGCTAGTAAAAGGGTACGAGCCAAAAATAAGCCCATCCTTTAAGCCTTTCTTCCTCTTTCAGCTTCTAATGATCACATTTGCAATCAATTGCTTTCAGTCTTTAATTCCAGTTTGTTGGGTGGGATTAAATGTTCTCATTTCCCTAAGAAATGCAAGCTCCTTCGTTTCGGTACACCCTTTCAAACATCCAGGGTTCTTCCTGCCCAGCCTTCTCAATGCAGTCTCAAATGAATGAGAAGCTAGACTAGAAAGTCCGATGCACCAAACAACAGAGAGGTGACCATTCTATTGTCTTTGCTGGCTGAATTTATGTAGCATTACTTCAGCTACTAAAGGAAAGCATTTTATTAATTAATTAATTTATTTATTTATTTTGATTTTGCCTGTGGCCATATGGTGTCAAAGATAAAGATGGTGAGACACTAACAAGCTAATTGTGCACAGTTCTGAAACCAATCACGAATGGAATATCAATGTAAGGAAACATTTCTTCTTTCTATGAACGAAAGATAATTCTCTCTATCTCATGCCCCATAGGAACACAAGCTGCAAGAAAAAGAAATATCCATCGGCTGGAATATTAAAGAAGTCTTATTGTGTTTGAAGTTGTTATCCTAAAGTTAAACCAGTTGCTATAATGCAACTTTGTCCTCTCTCTCTATCTGTCTCTCTGTCTCTCTCTTTCTCTGTCTCTCTCCCTCTCTCCTCTCTCTGAGATGATTTTAGAAAGCATTGTTTAAAGACTGGGAGAGAGAGAGGCGCCAAGCAGGAAGCTGGCAGAAAGTAGCACTGAGAAAGCCAAAGACAGCTTTCTGTTTTGCAGAGGAAGTGGGTAAGAGTGTGAGATATTAAGAAATAAGTACTTACTAGGACCAGAATAGAACAATGACCGTCAGACCTGGACACGAAAAAGTCAATGATCATCATAAAATATCAGTGTCTGTACAGGGTATCCAAACAGCAAGAGACCCGCGTTCATCTTGTCGCCCCCATGACATTCTGTGCACAGTCACTGGGGTCATTGACTGCCAGGAGGACGATGGAATTATTTCTCCATGAGGACAATGTGAGCCCAGTGCTGCAAGGCTTTTTTGTGTTTTCAGTCTAAAATGGAGGAAGTGAATCCCTCAAGGTCATGCAGCCTTTAATAGTGGAGTTTTGAGTTATGAAGACACTTCACATGGGTGCCTCTTTGTCTTAGTTAGGGCTACTATTGCTGTGATGAAACACCATGACCAAAAGCAACTTGGGAGGCAAAGCTTTATTAGGATTATGATTTAATATCATTTCATCATTGAAGGAAGTCAGCACAGGAACTAAATCAGGGTAGGGGCTGATGCAGAGGCCATGAAGGAATATGACGTACTGACTTGATTTTCAAGACTTGCCTAGCTTGCTTTCTAATAGAACCCAGGACCAACCCATGATAACACTACATACAATAGGCTGGGCCCTCCCACATCAATCAGTAATTTAAAAAATGTTCCACAGGCCTATTTATGGAGGTATTTTCTCAACAGTCTCCTTCCTCTCTGAGGACTCTTAACTTTGTCAAGTTGACACAAAACTTGGCAGCACAACCATACCCAATAGTTTCTCTAGCGGCATTCTATAAAATATACCTTTCATATTCTGACCACTGACTGGTGAATATTCTTTGTGAGTGTTTGTATAGTAGAACTGAAATAATCCTACATTCAAAAAAGACTTTCTTTTCCACCTACAATGTGACTAGACAAGGAAAGCTCACCTTCTGTTTGTGCAGTAATTGGAACTGAAGCTTTTATATCCAAACTTCCAAACCCACCCATACCCTATACCATTTGGAATTCTGTGTAGACCCAAAATTGTCCATGAATTCATACTTGGTTCAAAGGAGAAGTTGTCAGTGAATGATAAGGCCTTGCCTTACTCAATTTCTTGAAGAAAGGTTTGCTATGGAAAAAGCAACACTCAGTTCTATAGTAGCTCCAGCAAGAGTCATTGATCTAAGGTTTATGATGGACACATGATAGACAGATAGGGTCAGAGTTATGTGACTGTGAGTAGCTCCCAACCCATACACCAAGAAAGGATATCACTTAGATCACACAAACACACACGCACATACACACATGCACGCGCGTGCACACACACACACACACACACACACACACACACACACACACACACACACAAAACATAGCAGCCAAAAAAGATCCATCCCTTCAGAGATCTGACCATTTGGTAAATAAGAGCTCCTAATCTCTAAACCTAGAGCTTTTAAACCATATGCTTGCAAGAATCTGTTCCCATCCTGTGGTGGGCATTCTGGGCTTTTACTCTAACTTTTAATAAATCTTTATCTTCACTCTTCCTATGAGACTGTTTATCTTGTCCAGCTCACTGCCTAAGACATCAGCCCCCAGGACATCACAGACAACATCTCCCATAGCAGAAGATTCCCAATGAAAATTATACAAGTACAATCGAGTCATAAATATCACCAGGCAGATAATATAAGTAATAAACTATAAGTATTTCAAATGAAGACTTCTTTTAAGAACAATCTAAAAATAGATTATTTCTAAAAGGAGTTTTTCTCAAGATTAAAAAAATTCCTATTTTTTTACTGTGAAAACTAGAACTCAATGTCAAGTCTACACAAACTTTTGAATCATCATTAAGAAAATAAATACAAATGAGAGAGCAAAACCATATCTTTATAGGTTAAAGTAAGGTAGGAATATGTTCTGTTACATATTAAGCTATATTTCCAGTATTCATATTAATTACTGACAGTTTGTATGAGAAATAATAATAAAATACTTAAATTCCAAGTGTTAATTCATACATGGATATGAACACTATTCTCCAAAGCTTGAGATGTGAAATGTGATAGCTTTTCACCACACACTTCTGCAGGATTCCATGATTTGTAGCAGTATGAACAATCTACACTTCACACACTGCAAGCTTTGCGTAAATAAACATTCAACTTAAAATCCAGCATCAATTATGATGAGGGCCTTGGATAGCCTGTGCATTATTAGAAATGCCACTACTGAGAATTTCAAGAAAGCTATCCAGGTACGGTATTTGCATGCACAAATGTGATGCATATAAACAAGGATTATGAAACATTGTGATTGTTAAGGTGTCCAGTAAAGTGTTATGAATCATCATGATTTAAAAACACATAAAAGACTTAGTTACATTATGATCTATGTCATAAACAAGCCATGCTTCTGATTTTCTTCCACCTGTTAACTAATGAAGACTCCAACAAGTATGTGTTATTGCCAAAGAAGAAAATTTTAAGAGCCAAGTTTCTGGTTTCTGGTGTTAGGTAAGATAGGTCAAAGCTGTTTCTATCTGCTGTGCTCTGCCCAAGCCTGAGAGCAATATAAAGTGTAACAAGGCAGCGGTGAAGATAAAGGACAGAATATTGGAGAAGTACAAAGCAAGTCAATACTACTGAGCTGTCTCCCACCTCTTGCCTGCCGTCCAGACCCGCAGCCTTCCTGTGCTCCAGGGACATCCTGCTGAATGCTCCATGGAACTAACTGGCACCTGCGCCATTTGTGTGTCTTCCACCTACAGGAGAAGGATAAAATCTCAGGGAGAGGAAGCAGAGATGGCAGGCAAATCATAGAGATAATATAGTGTTAACAAAAAGCAGGCTATTTTCTCACAGTCGGTTTTACCTGAGTTGAATGTAACCACATACTATAAATATAAATGTGATTATGAATACAAATAAATATAAACACAACATAATAAATAATTCTTTCTGTGATACTAGAGACAAGACTATATCATTGGCAGGTTCTGTAGAAACAGACTCCACAGTGACAGAGGGTATTTGGACTTCTTATTCATATTACCAAGAGATGCCCCAGCTGGCACCAGAAGTATTGCATTCCACTAAGTAAACTCCAGGCTCTGGATATTGCCCTTTGGATGATCACTGCAGAGGTAACAGTAAATCACAATATCTCATAACACAAACAAATTCCAAAAATCAATGCGTTGGACAAATAGTAATGTTCATAATATAGACACATAGTAACAATATCTGTCATCTCGGAATTAATGACACATGTATTAAGATGTCAAATTTACCCTAATCTTCACTTAAATCAGTATGTTGTGATTTCACATTTAATTAATTAATGTCATGGTATATGGCATTTCATTTGTTGTAAGGACTGCAATCATGTACTTCAGCAAGGTACAATGTGAAAATTTTTAGTTATAATACCAAGGAGGCCATATTTCTGCAATAAAATTTTGAGATTATGTGTAGCTTCAGTGACTTTAAATTTCCAGGAAGTGAAAATAGACAGATAGAAAATAAAATCTCAAGCCGGGCGTGGTGGCGCACGCCTTTAATCCCAGCACTTGGGAGGCAGAGGCAGGTGGATTTCTGAGTTCGAGGCCAGCCTGGTCTACAGAGTGAGCTCCAGGACAGCCAGGGCTACACAGAGAAACCCTGTCTCGAAAAACCAAAAAAAAAAAAAAAAAAAAAAAAAAAAAAAAAAAAAAAAAAAAAAGAAAAGAAAATCTCACTAGCATTGCAGAGGAACAATGGCACTTCCCGAGCCACAATGCTCACACATAGGAAAATCAAGGATTCTTTAAGACAAGGGAGACATTCTTGATTATTCCTGTCTGACAAAGATATTGCTCCGTAAAGAACACGACATGATTTGTTGTTCTTACATCCTTTCTTCATTTTTTACAATTTATATCAGCATAAGGCAGTCTCCCCACCTACTATTCCTACTAGTCCACAGTTGGGAAATTGACAAATATATTTGCCTCATGAGAGGCAACCTGAGAAGTGGAGAAGTTCTAAGAAATACAGGTGCGGAATGGTAGCTCCAGCAGTGAGCATTCTACTGAGGCCAGAACGAGCACCAGCCTGAAAGATGGTGGTCAGGAATTACCAAGTGCTCCACTTACCTCCTTTCCCTCCCTTACCTGTAGCTGTGACACGTGGGAGGGGCCTCGCAGGCCTTCTCTTCATAGAGTGGGTCTGAGCATTCCCTGCCACCATTGGCTGGCAGCTGAATGATGACTCGCTGTCGAGACTGCTTCCTGGCTCCAGAGTCCCCTGCAATGAAGCAACATTTTAACCTTCGTACATTGCACTGATAACAGAATCTCTCAATATCAATTGGTGTGACGATAATTCCCTGTCTCCAGTAACATGTGCTCTGACGAATGAGAGGCCTTGTTTCATCTAGTCTTTTACTATCTGTCTCTTAGACCACTTATACTAAAAACCCAACTTACATTTTAAAATTTAAAGAGTGAAGAGCAACAGTTCCAGAGTTAACTGGTCCCTCTACTGTGCATTTTCAAAGTAATTGTTCTTTCATATTACCCTGTCCCTTTGAGAAATAGGACAGATCTAATTAAATCCTTCCTTCTACTGTAAGTTTATCTTATGTCATCTCATGTAGCCCTGCTTGTCACATGGGACACATACACTTGTCATGAATCTTCTTTAGGAGGAGATATTCAATATTCCAATGCTATTTCTTTGTTATTCTCTTTATTTGAAATCCACAGCTTATTCCAGCTATTCATTATTCATGTTAAGCAGCATAAGTTCAGGACACACTCTGAGCACTGTGTTCTCAGTAGAGAAACAACAGGAGTTTCTAAAGAAAGACTCCTTTAAGGAAGTGTCAAAAATAGCAGTAATTACTGTAAGTAAATAACTCCAAACGATTTCTATAAATTGGGAGATGGGTTAGCTTTACCTTCAGAAATGAGTTGACAGTATGAATGTATTACTGCCTGAATGATGTTCAAATCTGTTTTTTATATTATAAGTACAAATAAAGGGTTTATGAGCTTTGATGAACTATATTTCAACTTTCCATATGCATATCTTTTAAGGGTGGGTAGCTTACATGGCATAATTTCTCTTAGAAAAGAATTACATAGAGAATTTGTCAGCAGATAACATAATTATTTCTGCATTTACATGATTTTGCAAGATTGTTAAATATTTCATACACAGACTACAGGAACAGGGAGTTATTACAGAGTTTAACAGTCTTTAAGAACTGAAGTTTAATCAGAAAAGTAACAAAACATTTCAAAAATCATTGTTGTTATAAGATAAAATGATTTGAAAGTGAAAATGTTCTCATAACAGGATCCTTTTTCATGAACTCAAGGTGTCCCATAACACAATGGTAGGCAAACGGTGGCAGCCATGCTTAGAAGGGGCTCTTGTGCCAGACAGGAAAGCTGATCAGGGACCAGTGATCTCCAAATGACTGTGCTGGAGAAGGAGTTTAAAGGCAGCAACAATCCAGTAGAGAGCTGAGTCTAAATGCAGAACTCCTAAGTTAACATGCTTCATGGCTGAGCTTGGGAGCCTTTTAAGAAGCCTTTCAGGAGCTTGCGATGAACAGTTGGGGAAAAGAAGAGTGTAGGTGGCTATGTGCACCTTGCCCCAATTTAAGTCTCTGTATTAGTGTAAATTGGGAGGACCATTCCCATTGTGTGTGGATCATGTTGATAATGACAATAATTATGTTAATGAATGATTGGAATACTGTAGTTAATGGAGTAGGGAATTAGGGACTGGGATTGCTGGCAACCAGGAATTGAAATAGTTGGGAACACTGTTGTGTATGTTTAATTGTAATGATATAAATTTGAATACCAACTCTGGATTTTTATAAATTTAAAATGATTTATCCAGAGAATATCTAAGAAATGTCAGTGGTAATTTCTTGTTATTAATACTTCTCTATTATATTATTCAAAAGGTGTCTAGCTTCAGGCCCAGGTGATGAACAGTTCTAACTATTCAGAGACAGGAGCATTTTCATTTCTCTTGATGCTTTTCAGAATCCATTGTGCTTCCATTTTTCATTTTGGTCACTGGAATCTCAGAGCTAGTTTTCATCTCTATTACAGGAGTATACATTAACTTTGAATTCTTTTTATTTTTTGCTATTCCTCTTCATTCCTTTTGTACTCTCTCACTTTAGTACTTTATTCTGCTTTTCTATTATTTTGAGTATTTATTTTATTTTAGGATATGCTTAGGATCAATATTTTTAAAAAGAGTATGAAAACTAAATATACTTGTGATTGGTTAGCATCTGAGGAAGGATTTCTTTATTTTCTTCCTCCGTCTCTCTCTCCCTCTGTCTCTCTCTCCCTCTGTCTCTCTCTTAGTTTATCTTCTTCATTTGGAAAAAGATCACCAACATATAAGTGTTTGTTTCCCTGATAATCAAAATATTTAGAGGAAATCACTCCTAATGCTTTTTAATTTGCATAAAGAAATCTAGCACAGAATTATGAATGGGCAATGAATGGGCATTGGCACATACAATGACTTCATCATCAATGGCAGCTTATAAACTGAAGTTCTTCAGCATTAAAAATTCAGATGCGGCCTGGTAACTAGTCAAGGATGTTCCAATTCACATGTTGCTTTCTTTTTTTACTTGCTTCTACTTTTGAAACACATATGTTATCTAACATACAAGTTTGTAATATTCTTCTGGCATTTTATTTTTTTTATTCAGACTACACATATACATGTACGTTACAAATCAAACCTATGGGTATTTTTCTTCTTTAATTGGCTATATAATGATATTCTATTTATTCTTATTCAGCATTCAAATTTTTTTTATCTCATGTAGTCATAGGATAATTGTTGTGTCCTGATTAGACTGGAACACTTCAAAGCCGTAGTACTTAGAGAGAAAATTTAGTGGTGTTACACAGGAAATATTATGACACTCGAGTTTCTTCTCTGATTATAGCTAAGTGCCTGCTTGTCTGTTCACTTTAGGATATAAACCTTCAGCTACAGAATCCGTAGGGAAAAAAAAAGGAAAATTATTCACTAACTTCTTATAGATTACAATAACAAGTTATATCCAGAAATGGTTTATATTTTAAAGTACCCATTTTTCAAAATTCATGAATAATTTTGGAAAGTTAACAAGTACACACCCATTTGAGGACCAAACCTACCAATGAATTATCTCAGATATTTATTGACAGTACTTTTTTTTCTTCAAGGCATATCATGGGAGAGAAATGAATAAAATTTCAAATGACCGTTTTTTTATCCTTCCTTGAAATCTAACATGTTTTGTTCCATTTTCTGCAATACTACCTGTAACTTTACCCCTTAAACTGATTTTAGAAGAAGGGCTGCTCTAAGTTCTAATAAATGCAAAACAAATATAAAATTAGGCTTTACCTGAAAAATTTAAATTCAAAAGAACTACTCCATTCCAGAATTAGTTATTTTTTTGTCATTGCCTCTTACTGAACACAAAAGAAATTGTAATTATATGCTTGCTAGTACAATTTCAGCATCACTTGAATTAGTGTCATTTAATAACAAAACAGTGGATAAGTTAGTCCCAGGATCTTGTTGTAATTTCCTCACCACAGCCTCCTTGTGCTCAGTTACAGAAGTCAGCAGGGAAGCAGAAAAAATTTCCTTGGGAACACAAAGAATCTTCTGCTATTATCTCTCTTCTACCCTGCTTCTTTTATTTCTTCAACATCCGTTTTTGGTTACTACTTTTAAACCCAAGAGCCGAGGTTTATGGTCTTTGAAAAGATTTTCTTCTAGGAGACTTAGCTTATAGCTTTCACTGAAATTGGGTAGAGCTGGTTTTCTCTCCAAATGAGTGAACCTTTGCCCAGCCAAGTAGATTTCTACCAATATCATCCACCACCAAATGGAGCCCCTTGTTTCCAGGGCATTCTTGCACAGAGGGGTCAATCTCACCACAGAAGCTTCAAGAAAGAGCTGTCACCTAGTGGCTACTTGAGGCTTTAGCTTAGAATAATTAACTACATGTGACCAAGTGATCAATGTAATTAAACCCACCATTCTCATATTATACCAACCTAGCTCCCAAGTGTTCCTTCATTGTAATCCAATCCACACCACTGTTCACAAGCATAATCTATTACTATTTTCTCATTTCTCCCTGACTTCTGACGTTTCAATCTATACATTTATTTGGAACATCTGGTTTCTCATCTTCAATGTCTTCATTAATATTTCCAACACTTCCTTTGACAGATGCTAGTTACTTGCATTTAGCTATTCCTCCTTCTTTCTCCTTTCTTCTACCTTTATGATTCTCCAACTATCCTAAGCTTCTGACATTAACTTTACCTACTTTCGATCTACCTTGTAGCAGCAATGTTCAAGATACTTCACGAGTTAGTCCCCTTGACATAGCCTTCACTATAATCCCTTCTCTTTCTACTTCTGCTATCACTTTCATTTCTTTGGTAGTAACAAGTTCATCCCATTCTAGACACTGTATTTGAAAAGTGTTATGTCTCCACTTACTTCATGGCCTTCTCTGTATCACATCAGTTGCTTGGTCTTCTGGTAAGGCAGTGTTATTACCATCTGTATTTCCATATTTTCATTTATAGATATTTTATATATACTGACAATTTTTTCAACTTGACAGTTCACCTAATATTTATCTTAATGAAATACTTTGAATTCAATGGAGCTGACATATATTTTATAGCACTTTGTCATAATCTATTGTTGATTTTATGATCTCATTTCCATCTTAACTCAACAAATATTATCAAAAGTACTTATAGCTCTCCTTGGCATCCTATCTCTCTTCTCTTGCATTGTCTTGGAATAATCTTGACTCTGCTCAAAGCCAATTATTTTCTTCTGATTTTTTCACCTTAAGTTGCTATTATGAATTAAGTTACACTGACAGTCCTGTTGAGGAATTTCTTTTTAAGTATATGGCTAAATGATAATTGTATGCTTTCTAGACATTATACCATAGATTATTAGCTTATTTGCTTTTCTGTTTTTCAAAGTGAAGTTACTTCTCTTTACTCTCTACTTTCTCTGACTGAGCCTCATACTCAGTGATGATTCTTTCTTTCTACAAATTAAACAATTAGAAAACTAGTTACCTCACACATCTCATATCTCCAGGATGTGATCTTGTTAACTGCCGAAACCTTATATTTGGAAACATTATAGTTACTTGGAAAACATTACAGAGTGAAAGATGAATGATTGCTTTTAATGAAGTGTTGAAGCACTGAAAATAATAACCTGATTAGGAAGCTCCGAATTATTAATATTCAGTTCAAATTTTCTAAGAAAGTTTCATTCTATTTTGATTAAATGTTTTTCCCAGAAGTTTCTCAGAAAGATTGCTTCTAGTATACCAAACTAAAGCATTTGCCACATAGTGAGTGCATGCAAGTGCACCATGCCTGTCCTACAGGAATGTGTAACTATTATAGACTAAGCCAAAACCTGAACCCAAACAAAACAAAGCACAAGGTTTTACATATAATGTAATATGGTGTAATATAATGTATAGCCTTCATCACTGAGGTAATGTACAGCACCAATGACTTTGGAGGTAGCAGCCTATATAGTAAAGTATGTTACTTGATAAGGACCAAACCAACAATATCAGATTTTCTGTGGCTTTTAAGAAAATAAAGAAATAAGATCCTAAAGTCTATTTTTAAAAAAATCAGAAAATGGCATTGCCTTTTATAAAATTCATGTTACTAACCTTTTTTTCCTTTTTACAGTTAAATTAATGTTATGTAACTATTTTTACAAAAGCTAATATGAATGGGAGTTATAGCTCACATGTCAGAATGGCTAATGAAGGGCTTGACCTTCAATAGCACACTAACAAAAAAAACTTCATGTGCAATATATCTGTCATCCCAGCCCTTGGGAAATAAGACTAGGGACATCAAAACTCTAAGATCATCTTCACTAAGTTAGTAAGTTCAAGGCTAACATGGAATAAGTGACTGTCTCCAAAACAAACGAACACAACAAACACAATAAACACAACAAATTAATGTCAGTCACCCAAAGCTACTAAGAGTTTACAACAACAAAACAAAACAAAAAAAATTAAAAAAATTTGTCTTGCTCCATTAGCAGTTTAATTTGATGTAATATTTCAATATACTCTATAAAACACAAAAATAAATTCCCCAGATGTGGTGATATAGATCTCTAATTCCAAAAATTGACCCATTAGGCAGGATGATTCTAAGGACTATGCCAGCCTGCTCTACAGACAGAGGTCCTATCTCGACAAGAGCAAACAAAATTCCCCAATCTTATGTCTCAAATAAACACAATGATATTTTGCAAAATAATCAATTATGATGTTCAGAAAATTAAGTGGTTTAAAATAAAATTCAGCAAGTTAAAAAGATCATTAAGCTAGAAATTAACTTTTAATTTCAAATCTCCCATCAGAGTTAAGATGCATGAACACAAGGAAAGCCTCAAGTTACTGTACAGGTTTAGAGAGCACACAGGAAAACAGGAGACAATGTTGTCTTTCACACCAAGAGAAAATGTGCTGTTACTGTGTAAGTGGGAGGGAAAGTGTGAAAATTTCTCTCAGTGAGAAAGCCAAAAAAACATGTCCTGAAGGGAAATAAATGATTTATCAGGGGATCTTCCATAATAATAAAAAGTCTTTGCACATCACAAAAGCCAAAAAAACCAAACCTGGCAGCCGACAAATAGTCTTGGAAATACCTCATGGCACATTAAGTGCTGGCAGGGAGACAGCTTGGCCATTTTTCTCTTTGCTTTATTCTCATCCTTGAGTCACATAATTGAATCCTTAGCAAACTTGATCTCAGGCTGTTTCTTGCCTGTAAGTAGTTTGAAACCCATGTGTACTGTGAGCACTGGAAACTCTCTTAAAACTTCAGAAGGCCAGTATATATTCTTTCACGATTTATGAAAGATAAGATTTATTAATAAGATCTAGCATCATTTCAACCTGAGGCATGCAATAAAACTTCAAGGGAGTTTCTAGCTAAAACATTATAGCCTGTCAGATAGTCTAACATAGTATTATTTCTAGGGAGAAATCCAAATGGTTTGACACTCATGAAAAGACCAGACAAGGCCCTACATAAGAATCACAAACATTGCTCATCCTGTTGAACAAGTATTCTGGGTGAAGAACCTCCCGTCAGTACTCCATACCTTCTCTGCATGAGGAGGGACATGGTGTCCAGTCACTGTATGGAGTCACGATACAATCCTTCCTACAAGGAAGCAAGCAGGGCCTCACGGTTTCAGGCCGAAGGCTTTCAGGACACCTGGAACAAGCAAAGGAATTATTCAGCCTTTAACAAGCCACAAAACCATGCTTCTTAATTTCCTTCCAATTTTCATTGCTGTATAAATTACAGTCAGCTCATGAGCTTCTGTTATTCAGCTTTCAAGGATGCTTTTAAGAAGCACCACTCAATCAGCTAACTTAATTCTCTCCAGCTGTACCTGGACCAGAGTACTCATGCGAATATGTAGACTTAATGACATGCATGCTATCTAGAAGAAACATAATCTCCATATCCTTCCCTTTAGGATAATCTCTATACTAGTAAATATGTATTTTCTAATATACATAATAAAAAAATTTGTGGGGTTTCAAATTATCAATGTTAGGATTCAATTCCTGTATCCATAGCTAAATATTTCATAACAGGACAAACACTATCATGACAAATATTTCTTAATAATAATTATTAATAGTAGTATTACAATTCTGTATATGTTTGCATGTGTGTGTATAGAATGTATGTGGGCTTGGATGTGTGACAATGGTTAGTTGGTGGCTCTGGAATTGAACATAGCCTGTCAAGATTGTTTGCTCTCTTTCTTTCTCTCTCTCTCTCTCTCTCTCTCTCTCTCTCTCTCTCTCTCTCTCTCTCACTTACCCTCTTCCCCTCTCTCTCATTCTCTATTTTTTGTTGTAGGATCCTTCTATGTGGTGCTGGCTCGCCTGAAACTTAACATGAAGACTAGGCTGGCCTCAAACTCAGAGATCCACCTCTTCTGTTTCCTAAGTACTTGGAATACAGTGTCTGCTGTCAAACTCAGTTGCATATTAGTTAACTTTAGTGAACTAAGTTGTGAACAAAATAGTTAACACCATTTGTTTCCAATAATTTTATAGTATTTATTGATACTTCATTTTCAACATATTCCGTAATTATGTCCTTTCTCACACACAAATATAATGCTCTTTTCTATTGTATCAATGTGACTCTTTAAAACATTAGGCAGGAAAAATATTTAAGTATGAATCACAGAAATTGACGTGATTATAAAATTTAGAATTTTATAGTCTTATAAAATTATAAAATTTAGTCTTATAAAATATAGTCTTATAAGTCCAGTCTTGGACTTATAATTTAATTTGAAAACATCCAAAGAATTCTTTTGGGATTATGGAGCTACTGGTCAGTAATTATTATTGAAAGCAATTCTTTTAAATGAGGCATTTTATAACTTTAACAACAGGAGGCCATTACTCAACTGTATGCTCTTCAAATATGTAGCCCAAAATAAATCAATGGAATTTACAGTGTTGTCATTGACCCTCCACATATTCTTTTAGTTTGAAATAGCCACAGCAAGATACTTGGCTAACTGTGGAGAGCAAAATTACCAACAACAAAGTCACTAAATGAACACACAAAGATAAATTATACAGCCTAGACTGCATCCAATAAAATGAATTCCGACTTCCTTTGGTGAGGCAATTGTTTCAGTCAACATGCTGCTGTTCCCTGGAACTGTTTGTATTTAGCATGTGTGGTTTAAATCAAAGAATTGATTTCTCCCTCCTCCCAATCTTATTCAAGGTCAAATTAAACAGATGTGATGGGAGTTGAAGTTTGTTACTTGGGAGGATAGATAAGATCAATAACATTGATTTTGCCATCTCCTAGTAATCTATTTTATTAAGAAGAGTTTAAAACAAGGTTCCTATTTGCATTTTTGTTTCAAATGATTTTCATTGGAAAGCATTCACTGAATTTAACCTAGTACTTAAGGAGAAGGGCAATAACATTTTCTTTTGAACTTAAATGTGTTTGATTTAATTTCCTACAGTTTTAAGGGCAAAGGAAACTGACATGATTTAACAAATCTACGGGTGTATCTAGATCATTGAAAAACAGCTATATCCACATATTAGGTTTGTTCTGGATTACAGTGTTGGTCTGATATGATGCATCAGGACACACTTCTTATTGAATGACCTCATGAGATTGGATCCATCAGATCTTTTATACAGAGGTCCTTGTTCACATACATACCCTTCACCCCAGGACAGAATTTTATTTTGTAGTAGCTCTAAGTTGCAACTTTTGAAAGGCCATTAGCCTGCAAACAGATAGAGGAAGCCTATTACAAATCAGTATAATATTCTTCATCCTCTCTGCTCTAGTGAGCACTTCTATCTCTGTTCTTATCTCAGCAAGAACCAGGATCCTCCAGGATGTAGAACTTTCACCCCTGCTGCTGCTAGCACCATTGCATTTTAATATATTGCAAATTAATTTCCTGAGTCAAATTAATAACAACCTGAGTGTAATTTCCATTAACATATTGGTTTGGGGGGTTACCATATGAAGTGTGAAGAATAGTCTCTTTTCTAATATATTCTATAATATCAAATGATATGAATAATTACACCATGGAGCTAAATATCTCTAATATCTGGAATGCTAGCCAGATAAAAGTGCTTAATGGGTCTCTTGTTTGTACCCCTGGGGTTTTCCATATATCAGATAAATTATTCTCATCCCCTTGGAAAATTTCCTAAAACAAAATGGAAAATCATGTGTCTGGAAAAGTTTAGATAGGGAGAAGGGTATGTAATGGGATTGTGGAGTTGCTAAAAGAGGATAAGAGGAAGAGAGAGTAACCTGGATGCTTTATATGCTACAGAGCTAAAGTTACTAAAGAAAATAGCAAAGGAAGTGTTTTTCATTCTTAAACATCATTTCCCAAAGTTTACTGAGTGACTACATCAGAGTACTTTTCATTATATTTTCAGCTGACTTTGAAAATCAAAGCTAATAATTTGGAAAAGACAAGGCTACCCTTAGACCTAGGCTCCATGTGGCTAAGGGCATTTGAATTACTAAGAAAGTTATGCTGTTTCAAAAACTAAATAGGATGTTTCCCCTCAAAAGGATCTTTTTAGAAAAAGTATTAATTTTTTCTAAGAATTGATTATCCCCTTTATACCATTGCTTATTTTTGCTTATCATTATCATAAGGTGCTCTTAACACTTCAAGTCTGTTTTTTAATCTCCTTTCCACTAGAAAATTATTCTCCTTGTTACCATCTTCTTAATGCATATGAAACTGATGGGTTTTCTACTTATCATAACAGCTATCTTGTCCCAAGGCTCTCTGTTGAATGTAAATGGTTACTCCTTTTTACCACAGAAAGATGTTTGGCCTTACTACCAGAGTTATAGCATTGTGTGGGCAAATGAAAGGCAGATTATAGATGGCTTTTACTCACTTAAATAGACTGTCAGCATCCAAGCCTAGGGATATACAGGAGGTCACAGATGACCTCCATGGCTAGGACTTTGTATCCTGTCATTATTGATCAGACAAGCCTAGAGCACGCACTTCTTTCTTTACCTCAATAGTGTAATAACAGCAGACTGTGCTACACGAGAATTGGAAGTGGGGACCAGATAGAAAGGTTTCTACAGAATTTATGGATCCTAGGTAAAAGACTCGGAAGTAGTTACAGCCTTATCAGCAATTGACACTGAAAGCAAACAAATCGTCTTATGAGGACAGGTATGACAAACATCAGAAGGCCCCATTTAATAAAGCAAGCAAAGCGTAACCAGTCCTTTGCATGACTGACCACAGGATTTACCACCGCCATTCTCAAGTCCTTACTTTTTGGGTCCCACTTGGCCCACGTTGACTCGTACACAGATGACTTTTCGTGTCTGCATGCCCACAGAACATGAGGCTTCTCCATTCCATGTCATGGTCGTATTGAAGGATGACACCGATGTGTCCTCTATACATTGACCCCAGGGACCAGTTTGCCAGTGGTACACAGTGCAGGGATGCTCATTGCAGCTGCGCACCTCTTGCAAAGCACTGCTGTTAGGGCAGTGAACTCCACCTACAAAAAATAGATAATGATAACAGATTAGTCAGAACGCCAACAAGAACCTCACCATTCTCTGTTCCCAGGAACTTGCAGGGCTGAGAACAATGATGCTTGCCACTTAGGAAATACATAACATGGAACCAGCACACTTCTACAAAAAGACAGATTACTCTTTTGCTGGATCTAGCTTAAGATGCAAAGCATACAATATGCATATTAGATATCGAAGAAAATCCAGGACCTGAAGGAAAAGCTGTTGTTCTTGAGAAAAACCCAACATCAGGTGCACGGAAGCCCACAGTATTGTTAACCACAAGCAACAGACAACTTCAGGCCATGGATAAGAATGTCTGAATGAGTTTGCAAGTGCCATCTTCTAAACTGAAAGACTTAAACCAAGGTTTTAAATACTGCTTAGTTGAATGTATTAGCATTTAGGGTGATAGCAAGTGAGTCTGTTAAAGCTGAGTAAAAGCTTAGGATCTTCTGGAGCATTAATGAAAAAGCGATAGGATAGTAAGATTTGTTCAAGTTTATGATGTTATTGGCTGTGCAGTTCACCCTCATTTTATGTGTTCCAAAGAATAAGAAATGGTTTAAATTTAAACTATTAAACAATAACTTCTGCTTAATGCTAATTTTTGTATACTTATTTAAACAGCATCCTACGACTTAAGTCCATGTTTGTTTGTTTTGTATTGTGATTTTGCAAACTTTACGAGAAAAGATAGTTTTAAACTTCTCTATTCAGAGTTAAGATCACTTCAGTCAGTTCTAACTCATTCATGTTAAAATTTGTATTCTTTATAGTTTTATCATATGTGACATCAAAGGTATTGGTGATAGCAGATATTTTTAATTAAAACTATTACATTTACTTGTGTGTGTGTGTGTGTGTGTGTGTGTGTGTGTGTGTGTGTGTATGAGTATATAGGGTAGGGGCATGCACATGCCATGGTATGTGGGCGGGTCAAAGGCAACATCATGAGGGTCAGCTCTCTCTTTTCATCATATGGGTCCCAGATTGAACTGGGATCATCAGACTTGGGGGTAACTGCCTTTACCGACTTAGCCATCTTATACACCTAACATAGGTATTTTATAAAGATTTATCCAAGGACCTGGAGAGATATTTCAGCCATTAAGAGCATATACTGATGTTGCAGAAGATCCAAATTTGGTTCTCAGTCCCTATATCAAGCAGCTACCACCTGTCTATAACTCCAGCTCCAAGAGATTCAGTGCCTTAGGACAGCACTCACATGTAATCTACCTGCACCAGCCCATGCATATGACAAATAAAAAAGTTATCCATTGTAATTGACAGAATTCTCTTCCAGGATAATAATACCTGCCTGTCCATTTTGGTGCTGTTACATTCTTTTCCTATTAGTCCTGGCATTAAGGAATCCATGACCTTCTTCACATCATAGGCAACTCTTCTGTCAAGGAGACACATCCCCTTTCCTGCTGGATTCTAAACTGCACCACAAGATGTATAAGAAACCTTAATCAAATGACTAGCATTTCCTTTTTTTCTCAAGTGTTACTTAGCTAGTTTTGATTGTCCCCTCTTTTGGGTATCTGAGACTGTTACGTCCAGCCAGAAGAACAGCTCTCACTATCATTATAAGTGGTGGCAAGTATGCCATAATTTTTGCTTAGCTGCTGCATTTCAAGAATGCAGTCAAGGGACAAAGAAATAGTGCTGAGGATGATAAAGGTAAGACAGACACATCTTTAATAAGTGCACTGTGATATGAAGGTTAACATTCTGAACTCATTTATTGTATGAACTTGAGAGGTGGAGTCTTAATTTGAATTTACAACTGTCATATGAATAAAAATTATTCAATATATGAAATGATGTGGCCACTGTATTAATAAGGAATTTAGGAAGATCATGCATTCTTTTAACTGATGGTGAAAATAGAAAGAGATGTATTGTTAAAGGCGGGCGCTATGAATTCATTACTTACTTCATTGATGCTTTGATTCTGGTGGCAACACCAGAGATGCTCTCCAGGGATGATAGAGCTACATGTGCAGACTTCCCTCTGATCAGAAGTTTAATCAATTGACAGTTTGTTAATAACTATTGAGACTCATTTATGCACTGTTGAATGTGGTTCTAATATCAGACTAGCGTGTACTGAACATTTTGATTAGTGTCCCTGCTTCATAAAGGTAAAGACATCTGTCACACCTCATATTCTGTCTGCTATCATACAGCTGGGTGACTCTGGCAGCCCTGGCAGGGAAAGTTAGGAATTGAGTACACTGGATTCTAAACCATGCTAATTGGATTGGGGAGAAATAAGCGAGTATGCCTAGAGATCCTTCCTCTGGGTGTTGGATGTATTCAATATTAACAAATGCACCTAATCATGCATACATTATTATATGCTATAAAATTATATATATTATATGTGATTATATACAATTATTTATTAGTTCCTTTATATAATAGTAAAATTGCTGATCAAGCATTACATTTCTGTACCTACACCATTCTCATTGTAAGAATAAGTATCCTGTTGAAACTGATTTTAAAGTTCTGAATTGCTTTTGACACTTGAATTGACTGGTTGGCTTTAGAGGAAAAATGATAAGAGAAAAAAAAAAACAAACTTCTACACCATCAGCATAACATGTCGAGAAACTGCAAGATAGCTGTTGAGTTTATAGACATAAAGGCTATTTATTTTCTCGCCCTAATCCACATTAAAGCCACATCAGCAGTTTGAATCTGATGTAGCATCCTCACACGGGTAAGCCCCAGTGTGGTCTTAATTATTACAATATTGCAAGTTTGAAAGTCTAGTTTGGAGACGTGGTCATTGTAGCATCACTGCATTGGTTGGGGAACAATTTTATGTTAGAAAAACTGATAAATATAATGTTGAAAATATCTATTATTTATGGGAAGATATAATATTCCTTTTGGGAGCATTTCCACAGTCATGGAAAATGTGAACTATGACAAAATTAGTAATAAGTGTGAAAATGTCCTCTTATATGTAAAATGCTTTACACTCAAACTGCTACTTAGACCTTTTATCATTGTGGCAACAGGAAAGACTTTACAGGATGTGAAAGAAATTCCATTCCATAAATAAACCTTGGAGGGGGGGAGGAACTGAGAGAAGCAAAGGTTGAGAAAAATCTATTTTCAATAAAAGGAAAGAAACAAGCTTTTGTGTACATATGAATGTATCATCTATTAGAAAAAACTGCTGTATTAAAATGGTATGCATTGGGCTAGGGCGATGACTCAGTAGGTATGGTACTTGCTGTCAATGTGAGGGCTTGAATTCAGATTACAGAACTGCTATAAAATATTGCATTTGGCTGAATGATTCGGCAACTTCAGCACTGTGAGGCAAGAAATAGAGACAAGAGGATGGCTACGGCTGCCTGGCCATCAGCCCAGCTTTATCAAGAGACCATCTCAAGCACATAAAAACAGTGATAGTGCAGGAGATCTGGCATCCTCTTTAGGCTTCCATGTACATGCACAACCTTACACATTCACACAAAAAACCACACACACATATGCTGTATGTACACAGAAAAAAATCAAATTATGTGCAAATACCTGTGTACATATACCACACACGTATGCTCTCTATATATACACAGAAAAATCAGAATATATCAAATAAAACATAACTATTCCTACCCACATCAGTCTTGCAAAAGCTTTCTTATAATGCATATTGTCAGTGTCATGGAATTGCTGTTTCTGGTATTGATGTATTTAAAACTGGTAGGATAGATTTAAAAAGAGCCCTATTCAATATGGTAACTAGATATCTGGATATGGAATATAATGTACAACATTTAAGTGTCGTATTTCACAGGACACAAGAAGGATTAGAAGTAGTTCACTACAGTCAAGGATTTTGTGATTGTTGAGGAAAAGAAGTAGGAGGGGTAGCGTGAGTGAGACAAGCATACACGAGAGGAAAATTCTACATGGAATGTTAGAATTATGTTAAGATGTAATGTGATACAAATTGAAAGAAGTAAGATTCATTGCATTTTAGAGACTTGAAAGTTCCGGAAGAATGAGGCATCCAGATGTCCTAAGAAGAGCTGGAATTCTAAACACAAAGTTTCTGAGGTAAGAAAGTAGAGATGATTTTATCTAAGCAAAAGTAAAAATAAATGCGAAAGAACTCACCCAGGTATGACCTTGGGAAGGTCATGTTGATATGTCAGTCAGAGTGTAGCATTCATATGAGAAAGTAAATGGATGCAATGTAAGGAAGAGGATGGGGTGTACCTTAGGAAGAAATGACGTCTGTGCTTCTACTGTTGCCTTCTCTTGCAGCTTAAGCCCTCCCTTGGCCAGCCACTGCTGTCGTCAAGATGCATGTGTCCAGGACGTAGGTTAAGGAAACTAAATTCTAAAGATCATTAGCAGAAATAGGAGGAAGCGTTCTTATTGTGCAGCTTTCTCACATCCTCTGAAGCAAAGGGATGTGGAAGTGCTACCATCTACTTAGACACCAAGTGATGTTCATATCTACACATCCTGGATATGTGGGGGATTTTTTTTAATTCTCTAAGAAACACAGCTGCTCTGTGATTCTAATAATCAAAATCACTAAACTGTAAAACATGAAAATATTACAGTTCAAAAAATAGAACTATTACTTCTTCCAAGTTTTTCACTGTAAAGTATGATTTCTGAAGGCTTCTAATTATTTGAGAAAATTGGCATAATTCTGTTTCAATCTGCATCTATTCTCTGCACATGACAGATAAAAAGGCACACTGACATTTGGCTAAGGAAGTTATATCAGGTCATTTTCAACTTCGCAAACAAATATTTTCTCACTGTTCACTAGAGAGGATACATCATTGTTAGTTTTATAAATGAAGTTTGTTTTAATGCTATGTAAGTAGAAAACAAGAAGTAAGCTGGGCAGTGGTGGAGCACACCTTTAATCCCAGCACTTGGGAGGTAGAGGCAGGCAGATTTCTGAGTTCAAGGCCAGCCTGGTCTACAGAGTGAGTTCCAGGACAGCCAGGGCTATACAGAGAAACCCTGTCTCAAAAAAACAAAACAAAACAAAACAAAACAAAAAACAGAAAGAAAGAAAGAAAGAAAGAAAGAAAGAAAGAAAGAAAGAAAGAAAGAAAGAAAGAGAAGGAAAGGAAGACAAGAAGTAAAAGTCTGACCCCTGGATGGTCTCATGTCCCTTTTCAAGTGTCTGTCTGTATGTCTGTCCGTCCATCTTTGTTCATGTGTGTGCAGGTGCATGTGATTGTGGAAGCCAGGGGTCAACTCCAGAGCAGTCCATCTCATGTTTGTGACAAGCTTTCACTAAGACTGATGATGCTCAATGCTTGGGTGATGCTGGCCTTCCAGGAGGCCATGACATCCATCTGGCTCTGGTGCCTTATCTCTGGGAATACTGGCACACTCCCCAACATCTAGACTCATTTTCATGAGTGTTGGGAATGGCCCTCATGTCTGCAGGGCAAACACTTCCCCACAAAGCTCTCTTCAGCAACCTCTTCCTTTACCTAGTTTAAGTTAAAGAATTCAACTTTTTCCTATATTAACATCTAGGTGCTTCCACTTGTGATTCGGTTTCCTAATGATATTTCATTATGAATAGCTTTATAGATTTTTTTGTGTATTGCTGATACTATGCTGTATAATGTTATCTAATATTGTATGGAAAGAAAATATAAACAAGCTATTTTCATTCTTTTATTTTTTTTAAATTCTTTTGAATTAACTTCATAATTGTAGCACAGAATTATTTTCCTCACCCATTTGTAAGAAACTGATGAAATTTCAGATTCAGTACTCTAGACAATTTGGTGTACATTTCCTATGAGTAAGACATGTCCTCATACATAAACACATCTAGTAACCTCAGCCCTACCCAAACTTCCAACTATCCCCAAATAAGGACTTAATTGAGAATCAAGTATCACATTTAGGTGTCTTGTTAATTTTTGTCTCCTTTAATTGGAAATGTTTCATCTCTACTTTCCTAATTTTTATAGGCAATTCTAAGAATTTCATGTTAACCATTTTAAATTATATAACAATTTTCTGATGCTTTGTAAGATTCTATGTGTGCGACTCTGACAAAAGTGATGGCATATTGTTATTGCAGAACATTGAGATGAGAGTTTGAGTTGCTACATTACTCACAATTACTTGCATCACTAGATTAAGCAACATTTCTTTCTTTTAAAGACTTATCTCTTTTTAATTTATGTGTGTGTGCCTGTGTGTGTGTGTGCATGCCATTGTGTGTGTTGGTGCCTGTGGTGGGGGACGGGGGGAGTTTCAATTTCTCTAGAGCTCGAGTTACAGGTAGTTATGAACTGTCCAACATGGATGCCAGGAACTCTGATCCTCTGGAAGAGTAGTAAGTAATCTTAACTGCCGAACCATCTTTCTAGCTCCTCTTACTAGAGGATGATTCCTTCCAGATGGGACACACAGAGATGAGACTGCCTCTCCCTAACTGGAAGCAATTATTCAAGGGCAGAAAGTATGCCACATAAATAAAAGCTATCATCTCTGGATGGTGTGGGACTTCTCAAAATAAGGGCTTTTTCAGGATCTTACCAAAGCAGACTGGGATCATTATAAACCAGATTAAAGTCTAGTCAAGGGTTTAATTATGTGTACCTCTTGACTAGCCACAACTCTTGCCGTATTTAGCCTTCATTTATGTTAATGACCAGAAAAAATGGCTAAAGGTTAGGTCCCTTGTCTTCTTGACATAGCTACACTTAATAAGTTTCCTAGATAATCTTTCTATTTTTCTGAATATAATCTATTGAAGTTATGGGATACTGTTTGTTTGACAAGTCACAAAATATAATTTTCCTTCTAAAGGTTTCTATTTTGTTTTGTTGTTAAGATTCTTTGAAGATAAGGCTATCTTATAGCCTAGAATTTCAGTAAGTTATGGTTATCATAAAATAGAATTAGAAGCCAAGACCTAGGACAGGGAATATAGCTCCCAGGCAGGCCACAAAGCTGTGTTCCAATCCCTAGCACACATGCCTGATGTTTTGCTGCATTACAAGGACTACCATACCCATGCACTTGCCCTGGGCATGGATATTTATAGAAAATTATATAATCTCATGTCTAAATACTATGCCTCAATTTTACTTTGTGATTTTCTATAAAATTATCACAGTGTTTTCCATAAAAATAATCTGTGACACATTCCAAGCACTAATTTTAGTAGACTAATAAGATATCTACTTGTGTGAAATATCATTGATAAGAAAACATAATTTAAGATTTCGATAGATGTAGTTTTCTCAAAAAGAAAATAGGAACCACTTTGAAAAATTCAGTATTGTAACAATCTCATTTCCCATAAAATAAAATGTTATTTTCATCTCCAGCAAATAATAGGTGCTAAAGTCATTTATGCAGATGAGATCTTCCTTAGGTGTCTCACAATCACACTGGTTTTTGTAAATGTCACTGATGGCGACACAGAGTAAGGTATTCACAGAAATTCCAGTCTGCTTTCTTCTCATTTAGATCCATGCACTTACAGGATACTACACAAACATCTACAGCTGGCCAGGGTGACTGGCTTATGATGCAGCTACTAGACTTAATTAAAAATTATTGAAGTCCCACCCTTTGAAATTAAGTGGGTGATATGTATCAAATACTTACTATGACTTTATGCCTTTAAAACATTCAAGACCTTTCAGTGTGAACTGTCCCATCTACAGACATAATGATCTGCTGCAGTTTTGCAGACTCAGCAAAATCCTTGCTATGTGGCTCAGGGGGTGAAAAGTCACTCATTACTAGTCACAGAGCAAATGTCTGCCGAGTATAATGGGTTTACAGGAAGCAGGGTGACCACAGATCTAATTTTAATGAAACCCAAGATGTAATCTGAGCTGATGGAGTTTGAAGTCTAAAGACAGTCTATTCAAGCCAGGACTGTTCTTGAGAACACAGAAAAGTAATTTTTTTCTCTAAAGTTTCTATCTTTTTTTTAAGCTTTCTATTTTCCTTGTAGTATATTTGTAGTGGGAAATACTTGAGGACACTATAGAAATTAAGAATTTTCCCAAAGAATTACTTATTATATGTTATATGTTGTACTTTTGTATTAAAGCCAAGGTAATTACATAATATTCATAGTTATTATGTTAAGTAATAGTAAATATGATTAAATAATACTAGGAGCTATTATCACCAAAACACTTGAAAACAACAACAAAAAGGGGCACAAAAAACCATCAAAAAACAATTAATTTCAGGGATTCATAGGTGTGTATGCTTACTGTAAAGAGAAATTGTGATCTTTCAGTCCTAAATGTGAATAAAGGTCCATGTGGGATGCTGCAGGGCCACAAACTCATTCCTGAAAGAGAGTGAGCATTGGTGTGAAAGAATTTGGCTCCTGTGTTCTTCCCTCACCTCTCCAACTTAGCAGAAAGACAAGAGTGTGACATTGCGTCACTCAGTCACACGGAGGACAGATTAGCATTTGCAGAGCATCTTAGAGGAGACTAGTGTCTGCATTTCTTGGAAATAAAGCTTGTATGGGAGATGTGATTTGTGACAAACATGCCTTATCCACCCTTAGGGTGAATCCAAGTTGGAGTCGTGTGGATCTCAGAGCTTGTGCTCAATAATATGAATGGTAGAAGACATACATAATGTCAGACAAGCAATAGCCATGTTAAAAGTTAAAATAACCATTGGACTGAGCATGAGGTCCCCAAAGGAGGAGTTAGAGAAAGGAGCTGAAGGGGTTTCCAACCCCATAAGAAGATTTGGAGCTTTATCAATATCATATCACACTGAAAGGGACAGTTCACACTGAAAGGTCTTGAATATTTTAAAGGAAAAAAGTCATAGTTAGTATTTGATACATATCACAATATCAACCAACCAGTACCTCCTAGAGCTCCTAAGGACTAAACCACCAACCAATGAGTACACATGAAGGTACCCATGGCTCCAGCCATGTATGTAGCAAAGGATGGTCTTGTCAGATATTAATGGGAGGAGAATCCCTTGGCCCTGTGAATGCTTGATGGCCCAGTATAGGGGAATGCGGGGGGGTGGGGGGGGGAAGAGGGATTGGGTGAGCAAGGGGAGGGGAATGGGGCAGGAGGTTTCTGAAGGGGAAACCGGGAAAAGGGATAACACTTGAAACATAAATAAAGAAAATATACAATAAAAAATAAATAAATAAAAACATTCTTAGTACATATACGTGATAATTTTCTGAGACATTACAGTGTCAAAGGATAAAATCAACTACTGAAATAGAAGAAAAACAATGAAAATGTTTGGGTTTTTTTGAACTCATTTCTTGATGTATTGTTTTTTGTTTCTTTGTTTATCCTTTGTACACTTTGGAGGAGAAAAAACCTGAATTATTAGGTGAACCTGGGGAAAAAAGCAAATGCTTTTAAAAAATGCTTTGTCCTCTATTAAAGATCCATTTTCAAGATTAATTATTAAGAATAGAATCAAACCACATAGAGAGATATTAAATATCATTCACTGCTGGATTTCTATCAAATCATTTTCATAAAATGTCATCTTCTATAGGCTACACAATATAAATGGCCATCAATTTCCAGAAGAAAGTCACATCTGAGGATGGAGGCCTTACCTTCTTCACTTGCATAGGCCAGAATGGACCGAGCTCGGATCTGTTTCCCTTCGGTGGTTTTCCCAGAGCAGGTATGTGAACAGGAGGACCACGTGGACCATGCACTGAGCACACAGTCCTTTGGGCATGGAGCATCACAGGCCACAGGGATAGGAAAGATTGCATCTCTGCATAGCTGTCTGTCCACTTCTTCTCCTGGGAATCACATGACCACCAAAAGTTTATCTCTATTAAGTCCATTTAAATGTGAGTGATTAAAAAAAGACAGGTATTCAATAAAAATCACACTATTTTTTTATTAACTCTTAATTGAAAATGAAATGAAAAAAAGATATGGTTGGTATGGTGAAATGTTAAAAGTATAGAAAAATATAAACATATAAACAGATACATAAATCCCCAAATAAAATATTTTTTTAATTTTTAGAAGCATAGACATAGAAATCAAATCATTACTGAAAATACAGTATCTTCTTATAAGTGAGTTTTATAATATTAATGTACAATGAAGATTTACAAACAGTGGTAGATGGCTATAGTATGTGTCAATGTTTTCACAAACCAACTCACTGATATGCCTATGAATGCTTTTGAGTGAGCCTTAAGATGGCCATATGGGAAAAGGGAAGAGTGGAGACAAGACAGAGCATGTACAGAAGTAAGAAGGTGTATCAAACTGCCTCAAGGTCATCAGCAGCTTCTGTGAGTCTCCAGCTAAAGAACCTCTTGCTTTATAGTATAAAAATACCCTCTCTTTTTGCCCAGAAAATTTAGATGTTATTAAAAAACTAACATTTATCATTTGAATAGGAAATGCTCCTCCACAGGCTTATGCCTGAATGATTAGTCCCCAGCAGGGGAAGCTACGTTAGGAGATGGTATCTGGACTGAGGACCTGTGTGACCTGGGGAAAGGCATGTCTTTGGGGCTGTAAGCTATCTGCAGTTCTTCCCTGCTTCCTGTCCACCATGAAGTGAACAGCCCCTCTTTCCTCGTGATGTGGCATCTAGGCTCACAATCAGCCTCGGAGCAGTGGAATAAAGGAGCATGGGCTGAAATCCCTAAACCTGTGAGCCCAGAGAATTAATTCTACCCTTCAAGTTGTTTTGTGACAGATTTTACACACAGGGATGAGACAAGCTACTAACACAACATTTAGTTAATATTTGATGAATGAATGAAATGAGATAAACACAAGACCAGAGAAAGGGAAAGTATTACTGTTAATGAAGAACAAAGAGAAGCAAGGAAATGGTGAGAAAAGGGTAGAAAGAGAAGGGTGATACAAGTTTAGACTCTGACTTTATTGCAAACTGTGATCCTGAATTACAAATGTTTCTGTGATTTGCTGTAGAATCCATCCGCAGTCCTGGATCAATTTGTAAAAATCGTAAGTGTTGCATTAGACATTGAGGGGAGGAAGGTTACTGACTAGACCACTCTTGACAATCATTACACAAACAAACCCTGGCTAATTTTCTCTTGTTGAAAGAAAGGAGTGTCGTTATACTGAACACTCAGTCGCATATTTGAAAAATGAGACAGAAAATCAGAAGTCAATTGAAAATGTGCTAACATTTTAATAGCTACTACTTCAAAATGCATTTATGTGTTAATAGCCACTAGTATGTAAGGTCTTAAATCATTAGACTTCTTCACTAGAAGGAGAGGTTCATTAGAATTACAACTGAGGTAACAGGGCTCATTCTAGCTTTATGACTCTGATTTCCGAAATACTGCTATTACTAGCTGTGGAGTTTGACATATATACCACTAGGCAATATGATTAATAGGCAGATATGTTGGTGGTAAAGAGGGTAGAAAATCATTATTTTGAATAAGGCAGTTAATATTTTATAATTTTTGAAATAATAATGACTCCCTTTTTTCTGTTAAACTGAGCTTTTCTTAAATTGAGGGGTAATTTTTATTGTGACATCTGTCTACTTTCCTATTATTTTCTTCTGTCCTGTGGAATGACAGAAAACTTTGAAACTGAAGCTGATAGTTAAGAAGTATCCTAGTTCTACATCTTATCTGATAGTTTCCAATTTTTCACACTCAGAAAAATATCGTTTTGCAGCAATTGGGTGTTTGTGCCAACAATACTATTGCAATGGATGCCCTGGCTTGAGGGATGGGTTTCTGATTGCTAGAATATAAACCAAAGGGGTTAACAAAATGACCTTCATGTGTACAGTTGACTTTACCTTGTATCAACTAGTTCACTCATCATGATTTTCTTAGGAAGAAGGATTTGTGGGATGTTTTCCCCTTCTAAGCACATTGTTCAACCCAAGCAGTATCCCTTAATCTTTAGAGGCACTGTAATGACTGACTCAGCACAATTTCTGAGAATCCCTAATGATACCCAGCACTTTCTCCTGCCATGCCAGGTAATCTGTTATCTTATCCCTTGGCCACAACTGCGTCACATTCACAACGAAGCTTTTATTTGAACAGTTTGAATATTTCATGCATACATGTAATGTATTTTCATAAACACCACCTATTCCCTCTTCCAAGACTCCTTCTCTACGTCAGTCACCCACCACCTTTTCCTCCCAACTTCATGTGTGGTTCTTTTCACATCCCATGAGTCTAGTGATATCAGGATGTAGGGCCAACTATCGAAGCACGAGTAGCCTTTCAGGAAATAGGTCATTGAAGAAACTGACTCTCTCTTATCTGGCAATTAGCAATTCCCCCAAAGCACCGCAGATTGAGTGGGACATTATGACCAGCTCCCTCATCTGTGTGGAGATGCATGCTGCTTTGATTCTATGAGATCATATGTATTCAGTCATAGTCTCTGTAGCACACTGAAGCTTTAAGCTCTAGACTGTTATGGATTTGATCTAATGCCGCCTGTATTATGTTAATCTGGTCCCCCAAATTGCATGAGAATCTGCACGTCAACACATAAGAAACTGAGGCAACCCTTTCCCTAGTTGGTTTTGATTGGTAAATAAACTTGCTGATGGCTAATGGCTGGGCAGAGAGATAGAGGCAGGACTTTTGGGATTCCTAGGCAAGGGATCAATGTAGCTGGAGAGAGACAGCTGCTATGCTAGTGAAGGAAGAGAAACACCAAAATATATACTTCATACCTACATTTTTTAGCTTACAGTAGTGTTCTACATAGAGCATCTTTACTCAAAATTAAAATCTACTAATAAAACGAAGCTGAGCTGAGAACGGAAATGAGAAACAGGAAAGAGATCTTTTTAGACAGAATGAAACTAGGTACTGATGTTAAGCATAATCTGTGGTCAATCCCTACTATTATATTTGAGATTTAGGCCTGTCCTAGCATACCTAGACAAACTATATGGTAACCTCAACAAACATCATAAAGTTATCTTTTATGTTGTTCAAAAATTGTTATAAAATCATATTGACATTGTGAATATACAAGTTTACGTATTTCTTTTTTTT